>NC_026003.2:17236920-17531369 GCF_000442705.2 Elaeis guineensis | reverse complement strand
AGGACTCCGCCCGGACTCCTACGGAGCCGGGCTCCACCGCCGACATCAGCAACAGCGCAGCTCCGCCCGGACTCCTACGGGAGCCGGGCTCCACCGCCGACATCAACAACAGCACAGCTCCGCCCGGACTCCTACGGGAGCCGGGCTCCCCCGCCGACATCAACCACAGCATCAGCTCTGCCCGCGGACTCCTACGGGAGCCGGGCTCCACCGTCGACTTCAGAACAGCTCCGCCCGGACTCCTACGGGAGCCGGGCTTCCACCGCGACATCAACAAAGCGCAGCTCCGCCCGGACTCCTACGGGAGCCGGGCTCCACCGCAGACATCAACACATCACAGCTCCGCCCGGACTCCTACGGAAGCCAGGCTCCGCTCTCAATATGAACTGGCTGAAGCTCCGTCCGGACTCCTACGAGAGCCAGACTTCACCAACTTTGATTGCAGATCCGCCCGGACTCCTACGGGAGCCGGGCTCCCGCCGACATCAACAACAGCGCAGCTCCGCCCGGACTCCTACGGGAGCCGGGCTCCACCACCGACATCAACAAGCACAGCTCCGCCCGGACTCCTACGGGAGCCGGCTCCGCCGACATCAACTGCAGACAGCTCCGCCCGGACTCCTACGGAGCCGGCTCCGCCTCGATCAACTGCTGGTAAGCTCCGCCCGGACTCCTACGGGAGCCGGACTTCACCTTTAACTTTGATTGCAGAGGCTCCGCCCGGACTCCTACGGGAGCCGGGCTCCGCCTCCGACATCAACTGAGCACGGCTCCGCCCGGACTCCTACGGGAGCCGGGCTCCGCCTCCGACATCAACTGCAGCACAGCTCCGCCCGGACTCCTACGGAGCCAGGCTCCGCTCTCAGTATCAACTGCTGGTAAGCTCCGTCCGGACTCCTACGAGAGCCGACTTCACCTTTAACTTTGATTGCAGAGGACTCGCCCGGACTCCTACGGGAGCCGGGCTTCCGCCTCCGACATCAACTGCAGCACAGCTCCACCGACTCCTACGGGAGCCGGGCTCCACCTCGACATCACTGCAGACAGCTCCGCCCGGACTCCTACGGAGCCGGGTCGCCCGCAACTTCAGCTCCGAGAGGTTCCGCCCGGACTCCCACGGAAGTCAGACTCCACCCACGACCCCAGCCGCCAGGAGGACCTCTACAGAGGCGGGCTCCGACCGCTGTCGAGCTTCAATCAACAGATCCGCGCCCCCTGGCAGGCCACCAAAACGGCCACGACCCTGCTCCACTTCCTGTGGCGGATTCCGCACGCTCCATCATTCCCTGACAGCCGCAGTAACCATCGCCGCCTGCTCCACTTCCTGTGGCGGATTCCGCACAGCTCCACTACCCCCTGGCAGGCCACATAACGGCCACGAACCTGCTCCACCTCCTGCGACGGATACCGGGCGATTCTCCCATCCGCTGGCAAGTCACGACAACGGACGCTGCTCCACTCCCTCGTAACAGATTCCACGTGGCGAGCTGCGGTGATGGCCACGATTCCGCTCCACTACCTCTCGCAATAAATTCTCCTGACCAACGGGCGGCCCACTACCAGACGGTTACAGGTGTCGCCATCAATCCGTTACCTCCTCCGTCTATAAAAAGGGGGATCCAGATACGTTATTCTCTAAGCTCATTTTCTTATCTCAAAACTCTGCTAACTTCTCCGTTCGAGCACTCCATTCTTGTTGAGGCAGAGAACTGACTTGAGCGTCGGAGGGTCTTGCCAGAGCAACCCCACCTCCGGTTTAGACTTCCTTTGCAGGTCCCGGCGGTGACCGCGGCTTCCCCGACTCCAGCTTCTCCGGCGCAGACAGATTTTTGCACCAACAGGATTGGCGCTAGAGGAAGGGCTGAACCTTCGCAGCACCCTTGTTCTTAAAGGAGTGTTCAATGGAGCCGTCCCTGACCGTCTCTCCATCACCCGCTCCTAACCTCCTTCACGAGATCGACACTCGATGCCCTCCGCGCAGGCAATCCCACCCGACGGTCCTACGGCCTCCGCGGCCAGATCTCAGGGCTCCGGTCCCCCTCCAGTTTCTCAGCCTCCTCCTCCTCCTCCTCCGGCGGCGGCGGTCGGCGCGGAGCAATTTTGACTTGCTGGCACAGCAGGTCAGAGGCCTCGTCGAAGCCGTACAAGCAATGCAGCAGTAGCAACCGCAGGCGTCGGCGCATCCGGAAAGGGCATCTCCGGAATGCCAGAACCCGACGGCAGGGCGGGCCACCTGGGCCAGCCGCCCCGTCCTTCTCGGGAAAACAAATCCGAGGGTAGAAGCCCTCAATCGGATCACGACTCCACCCCTGGAAGATCCCTGCCCCCGTTCTGCCAAAGGACCCTCGAGACTCGGAGTCGAGAGGATTTCCTGGACCGGAGGCTCCAGGAGATGAACCGACGGATCGAAGAACTCCGCCACGCGCCTCCCACTTATGGTGAGGATATTTGCACTGACCCTCCCTTCTCCCAAATGATTATGCAGGAACTGATCCCGCCAAACTTCAAGCTCCCCCAGTTCGAAAGCTACGACGGGACTTCAGACCCGGTTGATCATCTGGAGGCCTTCCGGACGATGATGCTGCTTCACGGCGCTCCTGACGCCATTTTATGCCGGGCTTTCCCGTCTACTTTGAAGGGAGCAGCGAGGAACTGGTACTCGGCTTTGAAGCCGGGTACCATCTTTTCCTTCGATCAAATGAGCCACCAATTCGTGGCCCATTTTGTCAGCAGCCGACGTCCCCGGAAGGGTTCGGAGTCCCTCATCAACATCAAGCAGAGGGAAGGGGAGTCCATACGGGCCTACGTCAACCGCTTCAACATCGCGGCGTTGGAGGTCCGGAACTTGGACCAGTCAGTTGCCATGGCCGCCCTGAAAGGTGGCCTTCAGAAGAATGATCTTTTGTACTCCCTGGAGAAGAAGTACCCCAGGAATTTTGTCGATTTACTGGCTCGGGCTGAAGGATACGCCCGAGCGGAAGAAGCCTTCAAAATGAAGGACGAGGAGACAGCAAGGGAGCGTCAAGCGGGAGATTCGAGTAAGCCCGTAGTAGAGAAAAGGCCAAAGGAAGCCCGGCCACGTTCCCGATCCCCTCCTGGACATAAGCGCACCCTTACTCTACCCCGGGCACGCAGGCAGAGAAGCCCGGACCGCAGGGTTCGGCGGGGCTCCCCACCAGGGAGATTTCGCAACTACGCCCCCCTCAACGCCTCGAAGGCCCAGGTACTGATGGAGGTTAGGGAGCAGCTCCCTAGGTCGGAGAGGATGCGCACACATCCGGGAAGTGCAACCCCAACAAGTTCTGCCTCTACCACCGCGACCACGGCCACAACACCGAAGAATGCATCCAGCTCCAGGACGAGATCGAGGAGCTCATTCGGCGAGGTCGACTCGACAGATTCATCCACCGTCGGCCTGAGGGTAGAGGAGACCAGCCAAGAGCCCTCCCACCGCCTGAACCGCAGAAAAGGGAGGAGCAGCCCGGGGACTGGCCTCCCATCGGGACCATCGACTCCATCACCGGAGGGCCTCAAGGAGGAGCGGAAAAACTGTAAATGTATCACTTACGATTTCACCTTGAATCTACTTTTCTTTCTACCTAACGTGCCCCTCCCACCTAGCGTGGATGTATTATGACTGGATATGATCCCTTCAAAATACAGCCATGTCAGGAACAGGAGGAGAACCTCGTCCTGACGTGAGCAAAGTCAAAGGCCCGGTTCTTTTAGACCGGATGGGGGGAGAGGCCTTACAACGCCCTAATGTGCCCCCACAGCCTTGTTAGGGACAGGAGGAAACCCTCGTCCTAACTTGACCAAAGTTAAAGGTCCGATTCTTTTAGACTGGATGGGGGGAGAGGCCTTACAACGCCCTAATGTGCCCCCACAGCCCTGTTAGGGACAGGAGGAAAACCTCGCCCTAACTTGAGCAAGGTCAAAGGCCCGGTTCTTTTAGACCGGATGGGGGGAGAGGCCTTACAACGTCCTAATGTGCCCCCACAGCCATGTCAGGAACAGGAGGAGAACCTCGTCCTGACATGAGCAAAGTCGAAGGTCCGGTTCTTTTAGACCGGATGAGGGAGAGGCCTCGCAGCGCCCTAAAGCACCCCCGCAAGCCAGGCTGGTAACGTGAGGAGGACCTCACGCCGGCCCGAGCAAAATGAAAGGTCCAGACTCCTACGGGAGCCGGGTTCCAACGCCAAGGCAGACTTCATCCGGACTCCTACGGGAGTCGGGTTCCAATGCCGGGTAAGACTTCACCCGGACTCCTACGGGAGCCGGGTTCCGACGTCAAGGCAGACTTCATCCGGACTCCTACGGGAGCCGGGTTCCAACGCCGGGTAAGACTTCACCCGGACTCCTACGGGAGCCGGGTTCCAACGCCAAGACAGACTTCACCCGGACTCCTACGGGAGCCGGGTTCCAATGCCAAGGAAGACCTCGCCCGGACTCCTACGGGAACCGGATTCTGCCTACAAGGAAGACTTCGCCCGGACTCCTACGGGAGCCGGGCCCCATCCGCGACTTATGCAGCCAGGGTCAATGGCGACGAAACTCGGCCGCCTAACAAGATCGGATGAAAGGAAAAAGTCCCCCCATGACGTCTACATCAGACAAGTCAAACGTCAAAGGTTCTGCAGACAACGATATTAGCGCGGCGCACGGACGAGGTAACGCAAAATGCTCTTTCCATTTCATTTTCGATATATACATACTACAAGACCAGGACGGCCAAGGAAAGAAGGACAAAATGACAAAAAGAAAGCAACTACATGATAAGACATAAAGACAAAAGAGCTCTAAGGAGGCCCTGCTCCCTCCGACCTAGGGTTATCTACTTCATCCCTCAACCAGGACTGCCTCAGGTTCTCCATTGCTTCTTCTAGTTCTTTCCTCTTCCGCAGCGCATCCTGGAGCGCCCGATGAAGTTGCTGGCTCTCAGCCTCCGCTTCTCGACGCCACTTCCGCAAAACTTCGGACTCCACCTCCGCGTCTGCGACGGCCTTCTGCTCAAGTGCCAGTTGAATCTTCACTTGTGCAGCTCGGCTGTCTTCTCCCCAAGGGAGACAGAAATCCCTTCGACGGTGCCTCTCAGGGCTTGGAGCTCTTCGGTATCTTGGGCGGAAGTAAGCTGTGCCCTATTAACCAGCTGCCTCTGGAGACGAACGACCTCGTCAGCCACCTTTCGGAATCTCCCTTTGTACTCTTCCACTTACCGGCGCCAGCTGGCCCGCTGCACGTCGTGGCTCATCTCAGCATCTTGAAGCTGCTTCTGGAGGTCGGAGACCTTCTGCGACCACTTCTGTTCATCATCAACCCGGGCCAGGAGCTGGGATGAGTTTCCCTCCGACTGGCCGATCTTCCTCTTCGCAGCTGATAGCTCCACCTTAAGGGCGCTGATCCTGGCTTCTTGAGCCCAAATTCGGTCGCTGGTACTCTTCTTGCATTCCTCGAGCTCTTTTGTGAAGTTCGCCTTCCTCCGACTGTAATCCATGATTGCCTTCACCTGGAGACTTCTAAAGTGGGCGGCCTCAGCGGCGGCTTCAGAATGGTCTTCTCTCGATTTGCGGAGCTCGCCTTCCGACTTCTTCAACTTCTTCGTCAGGTGGAGGACCTCCTTTTTCAACCGCTGGATTGTCGATTTCAGCGGGACCCCTAAGGGCAAGGGGAGTGCTTCGGCAGGGCACTGCCATCGGAAGGTGCAAGCATTAAAGATCGGCTCATTGCAAGAAGAAAAGCAGAAAGAAGGAGGAGGGGGAAGAAGAAGCCATCCACAACAAGAAATTCGACTTTATTGGTTGAATAATTTTGAAGACAAACAGAAAGGAAATATGGCGACAAAATAAGGGCGCAAGATCAGAGGTCTCAGACCTCAGGGGCAGGAGGTGGAGAACTCGGTGCGGGGGGTGCGACTGCGGTGGCGGCGGACGAGGGGCCGGCCTCGTCTTCAGACTCCTCAAGAAAGCCGAGGTCGAGTTCGGGGAACTTGCTGGCCACCTTCTCTTGGCAGAGCTCGAACCCCTTGGTGAACGCCTCCTGGCCGAACTGGACGTTCAGTTTCCTCATCTCCGCGGAGGCCTTGAACTCCTCCACCGCAAGGGCCCTGGCCTCCGAGACCAGAACCGAAGTTTGCTCGGCCAAATGGGCGACCTCGGCCTCCGCCTTCCTCGCCGACTCCTCCAAGCTCCGTCTCTCCTCTTCCCGGGCTTGTCTCTCCTCTTCCCGAGCTTGTCTCTCCTCTTCCCGGGCTTGCCTCTCTCTTTCCAGGGCCTCCTGGAGGGCGGCTACTTCGGCCGTCTTCGCTTGGAGGCGAGCCACCTCGGCCTGGCAGCGTTCCTCCGCCTGAAGGAGGTCCCTTCTCATGCGGCTCGTCGCCTCGACATAGGCAAAGAGCTGGTGCCCAATCTGCAAGGACGGATAGAGAATTACAACAAAGGCCGGGTGACCGTGTAAATAAATATCCGCTTACCTCGAGGAAGGACCCCAAAGAGTCCCAAGCCCGCTGCTCGGGATCGGCGCGGTCGATCCTCTCCACGACGTCGGACAGGATACAGCCATCGAGCAGCCGCCTGATCAAGTCCTTATCGTTGAAGGGGTTCTCCGATCCCCCCTCGGAGCAGACGGACTCGTCTGCAGCAGCTCGGTGGCTACTCGCCCTGTGAGCCACCGATTTCCTCCTCCTCCCCACGGCAGGTGCCTCCGTGGGGCGAACCCCCAGAGCGGGGGCCCCAGTCGGCGGGCTCCTAGAGGAAGCCCGGGGGGCCACTGGCTCGGCATCTAAAGGAATGTCGATGGCCGGGGCCGCCTGGACGGGCACGGCCAAGCTCGTCTCCTCCGCCCTGGCCCTCTTCACCAATCCGGAGGCCGCCGCGCCCTTTCTCTTCTGAGCTCTCATGCCCCTGGCGAGCGTCCGCGTTGCTTCGGCGTCCATTGCTAAAAAAAAAGAATAACAATGATGAGAAAAGAAAAAGGGAAAAGGAAGCAACACCGATCAATCAAGAGTCAAAAAGAAAAAAAAAAAAAAGAAAAGAAAAGAAAGAAAGAAAAAGAAGAGAGTGGGAAGGAAAAGAAATAAAGAGAAGGAGAAGAGGAAGGCAAGAAAGATAAGAAAAGATGAATACTCGCTGGATCCTGAGGGCTCAGGCCGATGTTGAAAAGAAGCTGCTCCCTCAGAAGATTAGGAAGGGAAGGAGCGGGATAACTTAGAAGCTTCTAGGCGGCCTGGAGGTCGTCCTCTCCCAGGCTGGGAGCCCGACGGACGGAATCCCTTAGAGACCCCCAAGGGGGCAGGCCCAGTTCCAGGGTCGGGCAGTGGACGAAGAGAAATTTCTCCTTCCAATTGTGAATCGAAGAAGGGGCGCCCTTCAGCAACCCCTTCTTACCAAACTGGGGGGAGAAATACCACTAGTCCTTCGCCGAAGGATGGCGTTTGAAGGTATAAAAATGCCTGAACAAGGAGAGGGACGGCTGGACCTCGACTATGTGGCAGAGGGAGAGAAACCCTATCAAAAACCTAAAGGAATTTGGGGCCTCGGAGGCGAGAGAAATGTCCAAGAAGCGGAAGAAGGCAGCAACAAAGACAGGAAGCGGAAGTCAGAGTCTGGCACGGAACGCTTCCTGATACAAACAGAAGCGACCGGGAGGAGGAGTGCTGGCCCGGTCAGAGGGGCCAGGTAGCTCCAGGTCGTACTCCGGAGGAACCCCATACCAAACCCTTATCAGAAGGAGTTCATCCGAAGTCGACGAACATGGAATAGCGCCCGGTGCAAAAACCGGGCGAGGCCCTACCCCGGACGCAGGTTCGTCCGCAGAGACAGCGACCTGGGGGTTTGAAGCGGAAGAACTCTCAGAACTGCCGGGAACAGAAGAGTCAGAAGACATTTTGAGTAGTTTCGAAGGGAGGATCTAAAGGACCCTAAAAAGACAGACCGAAAGGGGAACGAGACGCCGAAGGCTAACTCGGAGGGAGGCACAAAAGTAATGAAGAGAGGAGAAGCCCCTAGGCGGTGAGAGGAAGGTTGGCACTAACCTATATTGCTCTGAGGGACCTGGGAGACGAGAAACGGGAGGCGCCTACGGCTCGAGAAGACGTTCACTAGAGCAAGGCTCTCGAAGAGAAGACAGACACCAGCGAAAACTCAGGAATGGAGTAGGATGCCTGAAGGGGGGAGGATGGGTTTAAATAGACCCTGGGATCCGGTGCCATAATGATCGCGAATCCCCCAGGCCAGTCCGCATCCGACACGTGTCCCACTCCCCCTGACAGACGGCTAAAAATGGCTGACGGTTGGCAGGATCATAATTGTGCCATACCTAGATCAGTGTACCTACGGGATTTTCGAAGCGTCCCCTCATACCGCTCCAATTCGAAAAGACTCTGGCACGCGCTCATTTAATGCCAAAATATCTGGAGGCGGCAGTGCGCAGGATTCGAAGGGACGGTTCCGACTGTACCCATCTCTCTCTCTGTGTACTTCCTTCGCTTGAAATTCAAACTCAGAAGTAGGGGGACTGGTGTTGGGTATAAAATACCCACAGCTGAAACCCACGGCGGAATCGACCACAGCACAGCTCCGCCCGGACTCCTACGGGAGCCGAGCTCTGCCGCCGACTTCAGAACAGCTCCGCCCGGACTCCTACGGGAGCCGGGCTCCACCGCCGACATCAACAACAGCGCAGCTCCGCCCGGACTCCTACGGGAGACGGGCTCCACCACCGACATCAACCACAGCACAGCTCCGCCCGGACTCCTACGGGAGCCGGGCTCCACCGCCGACTTCAGAACAGCTCCTCCCGGACTCCTACGGGAGCCGGGCTCCACCGCCGACATCAACAACAGCGCAGCTCCGCCCGGATTCCTACGGGAGCCGGGCTCCACCGCCGACATCAACAATAGCACAGCTCCGCTCGGACTCCTACGGGAGCCGGGCTCCACCGCCGACTTCAGAACAGCTCCGCCCGGACTCCTACGGGAGTCGGGCTCCACCGCCGACATCAACCACAGCACAGCTCCGCCCGGACTCCTACGGGAGCCGGGCTCCGCCGCCGACTTCAGAACAGCTCCGCTCGGACTCCTACGGGAGTCGGGCTCCACCGCCGACATCAACAACAGCGCAGCTCCGTCCGAACTCCTACGGGAGCCGGGCTCCACCGCCGACATCAACTGCAGCACAGCTCCGCCCGGACTCCTACGGAAGCCAGGCTCCGCTCTCAGTATCAACTACTGGTAAGCTCCGTCCGGACTCCTACGAGAGCCGGACTTCACCTTTAACTTTGATTGCAGAGGACTCCGCCCGGACTCCTACGGGAGCCGGGCTCCACCGCCGACATCAACAACAGTGCAGCTCCGCCCGGACTACTACGGGAGCCGGGCTCCACCGCCGACATCAACAACAGCACAGCTCCGCCCGGACTCCTACGGGAGCCGGGCTCCACCGCCGACGTCAACTGCAGCACAGCTCCGCCCGGACTCCTACGGAAGCCAGGCTCCGCTCTCAGTATCAACTGCTGGTAAGCTCCGTCCGGACTCCTACGAGAGCCGGACTTCACCTTTAACTTTGATTGCAGAGGACTCCGCCCGGACTCCTACGGGAGCCGGGCTCTGCCGCCGACATCAACAACAGCGCAGCTCCGCCCGGACTCCTACGGGAGCCAAGCTCCACCGCCGACATCAACCACAGCACAGCTCCGCCCGGACTCCTACGGGAGCCGGGCTCCACCGCCGACTTCAGAGCAGCTCCGCCCGAACTCCTACGGGAGTCGGGCTCCACCGCCGACATCAACAACAGCGCAGCTCCGCCCGGACTCCTACGGGAGCCGGGCTCCACCGCCGACATCAACTGCAGCACAGCTCCGCCCGGACTCCTACGGAAGCCAGGCTCCGCTCTCAGTATCAACTGCTGGTAAGCTCCGTCCGGACTCCTACGAGAGCTGGACTTCACCTTTAACTTTGATTGCAGAGGACTCCGCCCGGACTCCTATGGGAGCCGGGCTCCACCGCCGACATCAACAACAGCGCAGCTCCGCCCGGACTCCTAGGGGAGCCGGGCTCCACCGCCGACATCAACAACAGCACAGCTCCGCCCGGACTCCTACGGGAGCCGGGCTCCACCGCCGACATCAACCACAGCACAGCTCCGCCCGGACTCCTACGGGAGCTGGGCTCCACCGCCGACATCAACAACAGTGCAGCTCCACCCGGACTCCTACGGGAGCCGGGCTCCACCGCCGACATCAACTGCAGCACAGCTCCGCCCGGACTCCTACGGAAGCCAGGCTCCGCTCTCAGTATCAACTGCTGGTAAGCTCCGTCCGGACTCCTACGAGAGTCGGACTTCACCTTTAACTTTGATTGCAGAGGACTCCGCCCGGACTCCTACGGGAGCCGGGCTCCACCACCGACATCAACAACAGCGCAGCTCCGCCCGGACTCCTACGGGAGCCGGGCTCCACCGCCAACATCAACAACAGCACAGCTCCGCCCGGACTCCTACGGGAGCCGGACTCCACCGCCGACATCAACTGCAGCACAGCTCCGCCTGGACTCCTACGGAAGCCAGGCTCCGCTCTCAGTATCAACTGCTGGTAAGCTCCGTCCGGACTCCTACGAGAGCCGGACTTCACCTTTGACTTTGATTGCAGAGGACTCCGCCCAGACTCCTACGGGAGCCGGGCTCCGCCTCCGACATCAACTGCAGCACGGCTCCGCCCGGACTCCTACGGGAGCCGGGCTCCGCCTCCGACATCAACTGCAGCACAGCTCCGCCCGGACTCCTACGGAAGCCAGGCTCCGCTCTCAGTATCAACTGCTGGTAAGCTCCGTCCGGACTCCTACGAGAGCCAGACTTCACCTTTAACTTTGATTGCAGAGGACTCCGCCCGGACTCCTACGGGAGCCGGGCTCCGCCTCCGACATCAACTGCAGCACGGCTCCGCCCGGACTCCTACGGGAGCCGGGCTCCACCTCCGACATCAACTGCAGCACAGCTCCGCCCGGACTCCTACGAGAGCCGGGTTCCGCCCGCAACTTCAGCTCCGAGAGGGTTCCGCCCGGACTCCCACGGAAGTCAGACTCCACCCACGACCCCAGCCGCCAGGAGGACCTCTCCCGGACCTCTACAGAGGTCGGGCTCCGACCGCTGCCGAGCTTCAATCAACAGATCCGCACCCCCTGGCAGGCCACCAAAACGGCCACGACCCTGCTCCACTTCCTGTGGCAGATTCCGCGCAGCTCCATCATTCCCTGACAGGCCGCAGTAACCATCGCCGTCCTGCTCCACTTCCTGTGGCGGATTTCGCACAGCTCCACTACCCCCTGGCAGGCCACAATAATGACCACGAACCTGCTCCACCTCCTGCGACGGATACCGGGCGATTCTCCCATCCGCTGGCAAGTCACGACAACGGGCGCTGCTCCACTCCCTGTAACAGATTCCACATGGCGAGCTGCGGTGATGGCCACTATTCCGCTCCACTACCTCTCGCAATAAATTCCCCTGACCACGGGCGGCCCACTACCAGACGGTTACAGGTGTCGCCATCAATCCGTTACCTCCTCTGCCTATAAAAAGGGGGATCCAGATACGTTATTCTCTAAGCTCATTTCTTATCTCAAAACTCTGCTAACTTCTCCGTTCGAGCACTCCATTCTTGTTGAGGCAGAGAACTGACTTAAGCGTCGGAGGGTCTTGCCGGAGCAACCCCACCTCCGGTTTAGACTTCCTTTGCAGGTCCCGGCGGCGACCGCGGCTTCCCCGACTCCAGCTTCTCCGACGCAGGCAGATTTTTGCACCAACAAGCATTTTAAAAGAACAAATAAGAGAAATTCTCAACAAATAAGGGTCAGTGAATTGGTTTGAAAATTATCTTCCTAAAATTAAGAACAGAGATGTGAACTACTTTCCAAAGATTAACAATAAAATACTAAAATTTATCATAGGCTATCTTCCTAAGATTGACAATCCAAAACCATTCAAATTTGTCAATCCAATATTTGATATGGGATAGGTGAGAGAATCAGCATGGTCTAGCTAAAGACTGTAAACTTAGTGCTTTCTGGGAGGCAACCCAGTTTCAATTTTTGCTTTTGCTTTTTGATATTTTTTAGATTTTGTTTAGATTAATCAAGTATTACTTAGTATCTTTTATAAGGATTTGAAGACAATATTGGCTAAGTTGGGGGGAGAACTAATTTTGAAAAGGCTTCTAAATCATGTGATATCTCTTTTTTTCTTTCTCTATACATGCATCCTTCATTTTTTTTACTCCATTGAGGACAATGTCGATTAAATTGAGGGGAAAGAATAATAAAAATTTTTAAATTTTTAAGTCCTCAAGTAAATTAGTATTTAATATTTAAGTACCTGATTATACTTAAGAATCGAATTAAACCAAGCATTTTTTAAAAAAAATTAATATATAGATCAGAGAGTTTGTGAGATATTGAGGAAATAAGTATTAAGAAAATTCAATAAAGAGTTAAGTTTAGAACTTAAATAGTTTTTTTGAGCATTTCTAAATTTTTCTACCAATATCAAAGAAGAGTTTACTTCCTATAAACTTGTGTAGAGTAACTATACATTTTTTTATATAAAAAAAAAGAAGAAAAAAAAAATTCAAGTACTTCATGCTAAGTAACCAGGCCTCTTTGCCTAAACAAGCATTGAGTTTTACGTCAAAAGGTACAAAGGACAAAGATGTTTTATTGTAAAGCTAGTTTTAACTCGTAGCCTGTTTGATTCAAGCAAGTAGGTCTGAGGGGTATTCTATATCTAGTGCCCTAAAGCCATCTGGTTTGAGAGTCATTGACTGAAAACTCACTACACGGATCAAACAGAAAGCTTAAAGGATTAAGACATTCAATAGCGGTACAACGTTAAAAAAAAAAATCTAAACATTGGTCTCCCACCGAGTAACTGGACCCCTTCGTCTTAGGTAGCGTTGTGGTTCACGTCAAAAAGTGGATAATGTGAAGATATTTTTTATAATAAATGAAGGATGGAAGTAACAATATACTTATCTATATGAAGGTTAATGATTTAGAGATAAAGGTAGGGGTAATTTAGAAAAAGTTCAGAAAAAATTTAGTGTTCTTAGTCTAACTCCTATATTGATTAGTATTAATACTCCAATGACATACTTCACTCACGCTCTACTGAATATCAATGGTCCTTTTTAAAATTACTTGATAAAATTCGAAACTCTAAGTTAAACGATACTTAATTCTAAATTTTTTCTTTACTCGAGGATGAGCAAAGTTCTAACCATAATGTATTATGAATGGATTATGGAACAATCAGAATAAAAACTATATATAAGAAGGATCATTATATAATACATATCCTTAACTATTTCATGCAAATAACAAAGTTTAAAATAGTGAGCAATCATAAAAAATCACGGCCTTACACCATTATTCAATGAAAGAGGAAAACAACGGCATGACTTTAGGTCGGCCACTAAAGAGACAAATAAGGAAAAAAATCGTTCAAAGATAGACTTTCACTTCCACTAAAGAGACAAACATGATTTAATATGCAAAAAATTGAAGAAAAAAATGTATTACCTGCCAACGGAGCAACACTTGTAGACTGAGAGAAATAGGACTTCCAAATGGGTACCACACTCATGCAAAGAGTAGGAGAGAAATGCCGAACCAAATGGAGAGTTGAATAGTTGTCTTCGCTAGAATTTTGCTGGCATTTTGTCGGAGGACTGACACCGAAAGCAACGGATGGAAGTCATGGGAGCGAGCCCTCAAAATTGGGAGCATCACGTCGAAAAACACTTGAAATGAGGGAGGGGTATCTCGATCTTTTCCTAACAGTGTTAGCACTTAAGTTGATGAAAGGCCACATTGAATTATTTCGTTAACTACAGAGATTCGATTGAGACATTTTAAATATAAGGGAGTGTAAATGAAATCGAATGAAACTTGAGGGGATATTTCTATAATTTTTTCTAAATTTTTGCATAGACTTTCACAAACGTACCATGAAAGATCCATTCTGATGATATGTTATAGTCATTCGAAAGTCTCTTTTATTAGCTTTATTTAGTTCTATTCTATACTGTATCCATATCATTTATCCCTATGAGATACCATACTAAAATATTTTATTTTAGAAGGAAGAGATATAATGAAATTCTTGATTGGATCTTCTCATAGGAACAATCTATTTTATTTGATTGATGGATCCAACACCCAATTTTAATGAATTAAACAAAATAGTGGTCTTATTCGAATTCGAAACGTTTCATGATCTTCAACCAATTATGTTCTTCAATATAACTACCTGGAGTAAGCGCTATAGCTTGTTTCCAATACTCAGCAGCTTGATCGGATCAAGCCTCTGCAATTTCGAAATCACCCTGTAGAATGGCCTGTTCTCCCCGGTCGGAATAGGTGGTTCCTTTCTTTAGAACCGATACAGTCCTTGTTGGGAGAATCCGAAGAAAAAGAATCGGACTACACAGATCATGAAAGAGACCAACATACTAAACAAGGTTTCTTTTCGAAGGGCATGATTTGCCCCTTGTGCTAAGGGTTGTGCCCCTTCTCATTCATAGTAGTCAAGTGCCGTGCCGATCAAAAATGAAGTGAGAATTTGTTCGACCTACCTTTCTTGCTTTCGAATCAGTGAACTTGAGGAGCTACTTATGCTGTAAGTGGTTAGGCTAAGAATTTGCTGCCATCATGGCATTGCAAACTTATACTTTTTCACCATATTTTGTCAAAAGTGACAAGGGATCCTTCATTAGATTGAACGGTGTGGCAGTAAAGGACTTTTCGTTCTGGTATTGTAAACGTTGTATTATAAGCTGAATACAATGAGTAACACACTACGGATGGAATGGACATTCGCAAGTGCACTCAGAACTGCCAGCTCCGGCCCCTATGTGGCTAGTTTCGTAGCTTGCAACTCGGGTTTAGGACAGATCTTAACCTAACCCAACCCAACCCAACGTCTGTGTCTCCCAATGATAGATCTTAATCCAACCCAATCTCTATACCTCCTAATGCTAATCCAGGATTTCTATAAACCAACCAAACTGTCTCAAGCTAAATTCAGATTGGATTGGATTGGATGGATCAAGTCCAGTTGTGACACATTAATTAAATAAGCATGAGACCCGTGTTGTGTAGTGGGTTTGCCTGAAATGGAAAAAAAAGATAGTCAAAATATTGTAGAAATTTTTTTTAAGAACATATAGTATATAATTTTATTGTAGAAACTTACATAAATGCTTATTCTTCTTGGATATTGTTTCGCTATTTATGCTGAAAAAATGAGAAACAGATATTGCATTAGTATATTATAGAATTATTAGTATATCATAGTAAAATAAAATATTAATTGCATTAGAAAGAAAAGGTTTAATCAGAGTTAAATTATATGGCACAGAGTTTTTTTATTGATGGCATTGTTAGTGGTTCTCAACACTTTTTTTTTTTTTTTTTTGGCAAAAATCAATAAGTAGATAATAAAATATCTGTGATAAAAGTTTGGTACCAAATTGTGCTAGGCGATGCTTTTGCAAAAGTGGCTTGCTAAAAGGTACTGAATGGATATGTTACTCCGGAGTCATAATTAACCTTTTTTCTAGAATTTGTAACGAAGAGGATCCAATACTAGAAGTTTGATGTAAGTTTTCCGTTTGAGGAAGTAAAAGAATTAAAAGAGGAACCAACATTTTTTGCAGTATCTTCTTGTTCCAACAAACTGATAAATAAAAGAATTAAAAGAGGAAGCAAAAAACAAAATAAATGCTAGATTTACCCTCCTTCAGTGAACTCTCATAATCTCACTGCATTTTCATGGCTCAGTTTTCCCCCCTACATATACCCAAATCCACTCTCTCTACTTCATCCCATAAGAGACCAATTTGGAAAATGATCCAATGGGAAGAACATCTAAAATGACCTAGATATGATCAGTCCTCGCATAAAATTCTCCGTGCAGGAAAGCTGACCAATCATTCTCCTTCCTTTCATCCTCTTTCATCCCTAGCATTCTGAGGGTGGAATACATATTTTTTATTCTTTTTTCTCATTCACTAGATGTCTTATTTCAGATTAAAAGATCCCTGTCCATTTAAAGTTCATTGACTCGAGGGGGTATTGGATGTCCTATTTCATATTGAAGGCCTTCCCTCCGTTTAAAGTCGGTTGATTGGATATGCTATTTAGACTAAAACCTCTTCTTCCGATTTAAAGCAGATTTAATTTAATAAAGCATTGGTCACTCACTTTAAATGCAGTATGACAGCACTGCTGCACCATACTCCCTTAATAATGAGGTAAAAGGCCTCTTTGTCACACCCTCTTCCAACTAACAGGTGGCTATTTTTTTTGCAGCGCAAGTGGCTAGCTGAGACAATCATCGAACAGCAGCAGATCACACGTGAAACATGTTGTGGACGTGATCGCAAATGTGGAACTTGTGATTACGATAATTCTCATGCAAGCGAAAAATGCTGATCTAGCAACTTAGTTGGAAAGGTGACATGCATCATGATAAGTTACTAATGTGGGTACGTGATAAGGAAGAATGGGCTAGTCAGATCAACTGACGTGAGCGCCAATAAATGTGCAACAGTTTGTGGATGACATGGATAAGTAGCCGATGTGCATGTTGCACCTATACATGTGGCTATGTTGATGTAGCAACTTGAGAGGTATGGTGACACGTGGTGTTACAGGAGAGTTTTGAACTCTCCTTTTATCCAGCAACTTTACAGAAACGATGACATGCACCACGATAGATTGTTGACATGGATATGTGACGTAGGAGAATAGACCGACTAGATCAACTAACATGAATGCTAACATTGAATGCCAACGGACACGCAATAGTTGGCGGATAACCTCAATCAGTAGCTGACACGCATGTTGTTGCTATGATGGGGCGACATATGGCATTATGAGGACTTTTGAACGCCCCTTTCTTTAAGAAAAGAAAAATTCAAGATCTTTTTTGTTAAATTAATTTGTTGGAGCTGTCAACCATTCATCAACTTCAGAAATACACTTGCATACAATTCAGTCAGTCTAAATATATAACTACATAACTATATAGGTCTGTATGAAAATATAAATATAAAACATTTATATATCTATATATTGATTTGTCTTAGGTTAAGTTACATTGGTTCACATCGAGTCGTGTTTGGTTCAGGTTAGGTCCACGTAACCTCAAAACCCGAGCAGTCAGTTTCATCAACAACCATCAAAGAATGAAACAATGATTTACCCAGTCTCTTATCATACTACTGAAAACACCATGCAATTATTTCAACTAAACTTTTGTGAGTTACATCCTGATTCAACAAATTTCTCTATGAAACTACTTTGAGGCAGAAGGAACCACTAACGCCAACTTGGTTATAGGAACGTACAATTCCTTGGCTACACCTAATTACAAAGCCCAAGGTTTCCCTGGTGAAGAAAACATGCATTCTAGTGCAACAGAATTCATTCAACCATTGCGAGATAAGCTAGATATACATTCAGATAATGAAGAGGTCTGACATCTCTGCAGAAAACTCATCTGGATGGCCATCTTGGCATCACAGCAGATCTCATGTCGATGTGTTGAGACAGCTGAATTAACTATCTGTCCCCTCCGAACATCCCACTCATCATGTCTTTCGAGCCCATCTGCTTCATCAAACTTTGCAGGCCACCGACTCCACCAACCTGCTTCAGCAACTGAGGGGGAAGGACTTTGCTCATGTGTTGGACATTCATATTCCGGGACAGCGCACTCATTTCACCTTTCTTTGGGATCTTGAGCCCCTTCATCTTACTCCAAATCTTGGCAAGGCGCTTGTATTCCTCCAGCATATCCATGACATCCCTGACAGGCCTACCTGAACCCCTCGCTATTCGTATGATACGTGATTCATTCATGAGCTTTGGATTCGTGCTGTCCAGCTCTGCATTGATGCAAAGTCAGAACACATCATCACTCCAGGCGTAAATAAAAGTTGCATATAGTGCAATATGCCGCAAGGATTCCAAATAAGCAACGGCAGAATTCTGGTTAGTGAATCAACCCATCCATGGGTGTGGAATACCAAGGAAACTAATGTGGTTTCCTCAAGGGAATCTTCATGATAGCATGGTGTCATCATTTTTCTCCAAAGATTAATGCTATATGGCTGTCTAACAAGGACCACAATTACCTGCATTTGTCATGGAATCCATCATTGTCATATAGCGCTTGATCTTAGCCTGACTTTCCTTTTCATGACCTTTTGGCATCAATTCTGCACTAAATCCAGGTAACATCGAGAAGACCTGCTCACAAAACTAGAAGTGAAAATTTTTCCCAATAAAAATAAAAATTATAAAAAAAAAAAGGACAGAGAGATACAAAGAGAGAGGGGGTGGGGAGGGGGAGACACACACACTCACACACACACACACAGAGAGCAAGCACAGAACCACAGACCATGAAGACATGCCAAACTGATGACTTGCACCTCATCGAGGTGACACTCTACCATTGAGTTATATCCCTTCCCAACCCCATCAAGAAATAAAACTAATCCTAAGATGAGGAGTCATGAAATTCTATATATATATATATAGAAAGGAGTGGCTAACTTGTTCCTAGGGTATATCCAATTTAGATCCTCGTTTTGCATAATGATACAAAATGACCCTGAAAATTTAATTTCCATGGATAATTTTCCAATATCTCATGCGATTTTTCAATATTTCATGAGATATCTGAAAGGGCCCCAAGACCTTTTCTCCACCCTTTTTCCTATACTCCTTCCACCTTCCATCTAAATCCCACCATCCTTCTTGCTCTTCTTTGTCCCCTTTATCTAGCACAACATCATATGTAGCTCTACCAGCATCTCCCACCAGATGAGTGCCTAAATGGAGGAGCCAGCACCAATGACCACTGCTGGGCTCATTCCAAGCCTCCCTAGATTAACATACCAGCAGTTTCCAATACTCCTCCCTTCCCATCTAGGCTGAAGTTTGACTTGGGGGAAACCAATTTTGAACTCTACCTTCCAAGTTGTCCCAATATCCAATATCAGCAACTCCAACCGCAAGCTCCCAGAATCCAAAATGGGTTTGCCCTCATGCTTGCATTAAGAAAATCATGTTATCTTATCTATATAATGAAACGTATTTTTCCAAGGAGTGATGGAATTTTGGTCATTTGCTAGGTTATTCTATCTCTGCTGACTGGTCAGGTATGCTGAAATCTATCACTCCACTGGAAAACCTGTATGTTCTGGTAACTTATTTGGGAGTGGGTTGTTATTGGACAATAGTAGAATTCACCAAATTTCTGCCCTTAAATCCTTGAATGCTCTTGTTCATTGGTTCTTGCTTTTTTTTTTTTTTTTTTGGTAGAATATCGGTTCTTGCTTTTAACGCATATGATTTCATGTCTAATGTTCTATAAGATTAAAATTTGAATTTTCTTTCTTCATCTAGATTTCAAGAGTTTTGTTTCAACGGTCAAGATCAAGAAGCTATTCTTATATAAATTTTTCACTTAGGAGAGTATGGTAAGATTGCAAATATGCAACTCAATCAAAGAATACTATGCTCCCAACCCTGCCTCTAACTCCCCACCTCGAGCCATGTCACTAGTGTTGTCATAGGAGAGAAAACTAACAAAGCTGAGTCAACAATTCTGTACTTCCATTCAAGGATTCAGGTCCTAGCGGGATGTCCCGTTAGACACCAAGATGGGATACCATTCCATGTGTTGGGACAAAACCACCCGCTAGCGTTAAATGAGATGTCAAGAAATTGAGACAATACCACCCAGAAAGAAATGTGAGATGATTTGAAAATTTAGGGGCAAACAATTTACCACTTTTTTTAGTTTAACAATCTTAATTCCTCTCCATATCCCACATCCTCAAACAAATTCAACTAGTTACAGTGGGTGAGGTATCAAAATTCTCTATGACTGATTTGAGTGATTATTTTGAACATCCTCTTGCTTAGTCTGATATTACCAATGAACTGAGCTCGTGAGTATAATGTGTAGTGAGGTTTTGTCCATAATATTTTGATCAATGTGAATCAATACATCCTACATAATTCTTTCATGTTTTGGGGATCTATGCTCTTGACTCACTGTGATCTATGTATGTTTGATCCACACGATACTTGAAGTAGGAATGCATGGATTGAGCAAAGGTCACAAACTAAAAGCTAAACTTCAGCCTCTTCTAAAGGTGACATTTTAGGAATCTCCTGAAGCTGTTTGTGCTGAGTTGGACACTGACCTGAGCAGAGCTTCATTATTTTTGATCACTTGGACTAGAATTTGAATTTCCAAATGGGTAGCATTTGCACATATATTTTACCCAAGACATGCTGTTAAATGGTATGATCATGAACCAGTGATTGCAAGGTTTTAGGTGTTCCGGTATCTCCATGGAAAGGAACGCCCCATTGTCTCATCCCATCCTGACAGTCGTCTTGGTTATGCATCCCAATAGATATTCTTCATCTCTCTTCCCTTCTTTTCTTTCTTTTTCTTCTACCTTTCTTTCTTTTTCTTCTTTCTTTTTATCATCCCTTCTTTTTTTTTTCCCTTTTTCTTCTTCTTTCTCTTTCTTTTCTACCTTCCTTTCTTTTTCTTCTCCCTTCCTTCATTCTTTCATTTTTCCTCTTACCTTTCACTTTTTTGTTTTTTTCATCTTCCTTTCTTTCTTTTCTCTTTCTTCTTCTTTTCCTGCATGGATGGGTTTCGGAGTTCCAACCCCATCCCGGTCCTATTTTCTTACACAAATGGAACAGGACGGCCGAGATGCCCCCCGTCCCATCGGGACATAAAACCTTTAGTGATTGTAATATTTGAAGAGGTGGGTAGTTTGAATATGAAATGCAAAACAAAGGGCCGATTAGAGTAACATGGGGTGGGAGAAGAGATGGAGCCTGGGTAGTTTGAGAAAGAAGGGGGTGAGAGAGAGAGAGAGAGAGAGAGAGGGCAAAAAGGAGGGTTTGGCTATTAGTGTTTGATAAGAGAACGGAGAGAGGCAAGAGGAAAGATGGCTTGGGTTGTATTGAAAGTTGGCAAGAAGAGTCAAGGTGGGTTTGGCTGGTGGGAGGAAGAATGAAGTAGAGAGGAAGAAGAATTTGGTTGAAGCTTGAAGTGGAGGGGTGGGAGGAAGAAAGAGAAAGGGGCACGAGCACCAGCATGCAGTGACCAGAACTGTGAATCTTTTGAATATCTCATGATATTATAAAATATCATGAGATGTCAGCATGAAAAAATTATGAGAACAAAGAGAGGCAAGAGGAAAGATGGCTTGGGTTGCGTTGGAAGGTGGCAGGAAGAGTCAGGGTGGGCTTGGCTGGTGGGAAGAAGAATGGAGAGAAAAAGGAGGATTTGTTGAAGCTTGAAGTGGAGAGGTCAGAGGAAGAAAGAGTGAGGAGCACAAGCATCAGTATCCAGTGACCAGCTCCATGAATCTTTGGAATATCTCATGATATTATAAAATATCATGAGATGTCAGCATGAAAAAATTACCATAGTTACCCTTTGTTAAACTTTCTCTGGGAAATCTCTGGGAACAATCAAATTGTATGTCCCCTGGGAACAAATTAGCAGCACCACACACACACACCCACAAAATTCCTCATGATGCTCAAATAAGATAATCAACAACTCATAAAAGAGCAATGCAGTATAAAGAAGAGAGAAGCATTATTTTCATAGAGACTGTAAAAGGTTTCAGAAATAGAATAGTTGAACCTGGCCTATGGGGCCCATCTTGAGTATGTTCTGGAATTGTTCATACATAAGTCGTAGAGTAAAGCTTCCTTCTGAGAGCTTCTGCAGAAGCTCAGGTTGTTGGTCAGTAGGCACAACTTCATGAATTTTGTCCATAAATCCGGACCAGTCACCCATGCCTAGAAATAGCACGAATGATGAGTATGCTAACCAGCAAAAGCAAAGATTACAATATAACCAGCAGTCATAGCAGACCTAAGAGACGGCTAACAAATGGCTTGACATCAAAAACTTCAAACTCATCTATGTGTTCTCCTGTTCCAATAAATATGACTGGACTTTTAGTGGCTGCAACCCTGCACACAATACAAGGTATAATAATATTAATATCTTTGCAAAAATATTAGCCACTGATCATACATTAGCACTAAAAACAAAATTCATAGATATCAAAAAAAAGAAACTACTAACTCAAAACGAAAGGTTAAATGTAGAAGAACAAAAGAAAATAAATAAGACAAGCGAATAACAAACAACAAAGATCTACTTGACAATTGAAGATGGCATCAGTCGAAAAGAATCATTGCCTTTATTGTTCATCCGTTATAATCTAGTCTCAACAGTTAACCAAGGATCCAAAGTCTTCGCAGAACGTCTTGTAGGACAATGGGATAGGGTACCATCCTATATGCCAGGATAAGATTGTCCCCCCATCATCCTAACATCCCTCTTCAGCCATCTCCTATCTCAAATGTCGGGACAGAGAGGGACAGCAACACATCCCATTCCATAGGACAACTGGGACAGCCCTGTCCCAAGAGATTTAAAACCTTGAATCACGACCAAGCTGTTTATCATTGTTATTATATAGGTAGCTCATGGATTCCTTTTGAGTTACATCTACTCTTATCAACCTCTTTAACTGAGATACAATTTCCTCCTTAGGATACGAGTCCCACTTCCTTATCAAGGTTGGTTCTCAATTTTCATTGCAAACTCAAGAATCATCTCCAATCATACTGCATCAGCTGTTATCATACCTATATGACCACTGATCCACCAAAAAGTATGCCTCCTCAAGGAGAAGCATGCAGTTTCCTTTTCTTTTTTTTTTTCACTTTTGTTTCCTGGTACAGGTTAGCAGGGTGAGTTACCTTCATGCTTATTTTGGATGGAAACTCCAGCATGCAGTTTTCCTTTTTTTCTTGCATTCGTACAATACTAGATTATCATGCTACCTATGTGCATTTGCATGACCGTAAAATTGTTGCACAGGTTTACCCCAAGATGACATGCACACAAATACAAGCACATGTGCACCCAAACATACATACACACATATGTATGTATGTACGTTATATGTAGGTATGCATGGACGTATGAATGTATGAACGAAGCAGTTATAGACTACAATGGTTTTACATGGGGTACTTCTGTCATTTGCCTCATGTCGTCAATGCACTTTTATTATGCATTATTGCTGCAATAACTGCTTCATGTTTTAGTACATTGATGGCATGGGGCAAATGATAGAAATACCCCATATATGCAAGGCTATCTAGTATAATACATGGAGGTATATTTGTCATTTTTCAATAGGAGAAACTTGCGCCCATAGAAACATCATAAGTACTGCATATATCGTGCACATGTGCGCACATGCATGCACGCACATCTATATCCATGTGTGCGTGCGCGCATGTGTAGACACTCGTATATGTGTGTGTTTGTATGCGTCTATGTATAAATAGTGTGTATGTATATGTACCCGTACCAACATCGGATCGATACAGTATGGTACCGGTACCGTACCAACACATGATACACTCTGGTGTACCCGTTCAGTACCAGTACAAATTTTATTTTTGTTTTGTTTCATTTTTTTTTTTGGAGATCTCCACGTTATTAATTCATAATTATAACCTCAAAATTACATTATATTGTATATTATTGACATATTTGGATTCAATTTTTGAGTTCGATAACGATATAGAGAATCTTGATCAAAAATTTTAAATATATATTTATTTACATTATATTACAATTCTATCATCCTAAAATTAAAAAATATATATATAAATATGCATTAAAATGTATCTAAGCTTTTAAGGTACAAAATACAAAGCACAAAGAATGATATACTAACTTCGAGATCTGCTCTGTATTTAATATCTCGTCAAGTGTCTGTAACGCTCGTAGATATCTGGATCACTGACATAGTCTGGAGGAACATCAGTCCATCCCTCTAACCAAAAAGCACTGTACTTCTGAATATTCATCACATAAAGTATCCTCTCTGGATTCTAAGATATCTCAGATCTCTCACTCAAACTCTGGCTCTGAAAAGTATTCTCAAGATGATGGTATGGCTGTGAAGGAGCCCATCCAAATATGCCGGTAGTAAAATCTGATCCGTAAGATGCTCCAGACTGCATAGAGTAGTAACCACTAGAAGACGATGTCTCGGATGCACCATATTCATATGGATCATAAAGTGGCTGCAGGTAATAAGATCCATAATATGAGGATAATCCAGATACATCCATAGATCCTACTCTACATGCAAGATCGTCTGCAGCTGCATCGTGTGCTGGATGACCTCTAGGAGCCCGTTGTCTATATGAAATCGACTCCCACGATCTCTACTGACTCATCCACCATGATCCCTATCTTGTGTGGCATGTGCAAACTGGAACTCACCGATGAATCAAATATCATCCTGCGACTGTCTCATAAGTAGTGATCTCCTGTCCTCTAGTTCCTCCCTGATCATCAAATCTGACTACTACTAGTACCATCATCACTTTCCTTGATCTCCGAATCTGAGCCAGATAGCTTCTGTACTCTCGAGAGTGATGCACGTGCAACTGTCTTTTCTTCCTCCCTTGTGCCTCTCTGTGACTAAGTTTCCTGTGATTAGAAGAATGGATATCTTGTTGCGGATCGCCAACCTCATCTAAACATTTCTCGCTCAAACCTCTGCGAGGATGTATCGGACATCGAGTCATGTGATGAATGAGTCCTCTGTCCCCTCAGGCAATGGCTGATCAGCTGAAACCTTATATGAAATATTTCTTTCTGCCCATTGCCCTGGATCCATCCTGATCTCCCTAGCTACCACACTGGCTGGTCGTAAAGAAGATCCCGACTCATCAAGCTCTAGCTCCTGCTGCTGACCTGCAAGCCATCCAATGATCAGATTGTCATCTTCGTCAGCATAATCATCTAGTGTCGGATCAGTGTACTTCAGTTGTACTTCCTTCTAAACGCATTTTAGCCTCAACCTCAGATTATAATGAATATATACAAGATCATTGAGACGCTTTTGTGTCAGACGATTTTTTTGTTTGCTGTGGATAATGACGAAAGTCGACCAATTGTGCTCACGGTCACTAGCAAAGACCGTCTGAAAAAAATACAGACAGCCACACCTCTCAAATGTTCTGCGGACATTCGAAAATGAACCACCATTCAGCTGCAAAAGTAAAATTATATATCAAATTTCATGATATTATTGGGCATATAATGTCTATCTATGCTGCTCATTATTGATATGTAATTTATCTGGATTTATCTTCTTTTTGCTTATGACAGCTGATGGGACTTCAAAACTGTCTGATCCCTCTCTAAATTGTTTCATCTGTAAAAAATATATTTATTAAATTTATAAATATATCGTTGAGTACAGATCGAATTCAATTGAATCATCACATCTTTTTTAAACTAGCATACCTCTTGCAGATACAAAGATGCAATTTCTGAATCGAACATCATCTTATATATCACATTACGAAGAGCAGCAAGAAGCTCGTTATCCGTATCTATCTCAGGAATGGTATACTGAAATCTCGGATTCAAATAATAAGCTGCAAATAAATTTTATAATTGATTAAATACATTTTTATAAATATAAGAAAAAAATATTTTAAAGTATTCTTGAATCCATGCTTACCGACTAGATGCAAATCTCTACACATCTGATAGTCCCAATGGTGCTAAATGATGTTAATGAATTCCTGAGCATGGTTTGGATCATTCTCATTGATCTGTTTTTTTACCCTCTCCATCATGTAATATAAGAAGCCCATTTGAAGATATCTTTTACTATCCATGATGCGAAGCACCTCGTATAATGACTTAATAGCTTTCACTATCTTCTCAACCCACTGCCAGAATGACTGAATCGTCACCAAATTCTCCACATGACTTCCATCAGTGCCGACCCTCGCATATCTGCTCTCCTATCACTCGGCACTGATAAATATTTGACGTAAAACTGCTTTCTTCTGAAGAATACTATCAAGTGCTATATAGTTAGTAGCAAATCGTGTGACATCCGGTCTCAAAATCTTCTCCTCAGTATACGTCCACATCAATGAAAGGATCCATGTGTGATTGTAGATGAATCTAGTAAGTCTGGACAATCTTCACTACCTGTTGCACCCTACGAATCTTTTCAGTATCCATCAATATAAGATCAATGCAATGTGCAGCACATGGGATCCAGTATACCTGCGATCGCCGCTCCATCAGCAACTCTCCGGCAATCTTATATTGTGGCCCATTATATGTGATGACTTGCACGACATACTGCTCACCCATTGAGTCAATCACCTCTTCCATCAGATCAAGGATATATGCGGCATCGTGCATCTTATCTAAAGCATCAATTGATTTGTGAAAAATATTTTTCTATCACAATATATCAAAAAATTAATGATGCTCCATCTAGTAGGATCGGTCCAACCATCACCATCACTGTCAGTCCGTATGTGGATCATTTATTCTTGTAAGAAGCAATCCATCTCTGCAGATCCTCCTTGTTACTGTCAAAAAGCTGACCATAGATGTCCTTAGATCCTGACGGATCTACATCCTGACCGACAGCCTCTATGGCTGAAATAACAGATCGATAGTAAGGATTGCCTGCTGCATTTGTTGAAGTATGGTTGAAATGAAACCATAATCCAATAGCTCACCACATATTCTTCTTCTTATCTTTTTTCACTTAATGTCAATCATCTACTGCTTTGAATCTTTGTTGGGAAAAATATGTGAATCCAAATCATGGATGGTGACTCCTGCTGAAATATCTCTAGAGGACTCCTACTGCCAAAAGCTCCAAATAAAGATGAAATAGTGTCTGCTCCCTCTACCACCAGACTCTCTGACTGAGGTAGTCTTTCTGAACTCGAATTCTCCCCTATCGATCGCTGATCTAGATCTCAATTCGTAGCATGATGGTCCAAATCGCTCTCTTTATCTGACCATCTCTTCCTACCGATACTAATCATCCAAGCTCACCTGAATGGCAGCCTCAATCTATACCTCCTTATTATCTAGAGCGGAAGCCTCCTCTGACTCTCTAGAGTAATAGGAAGATGACTCTGCAGCTTGATGGTCCACCTCCGTCCTCTTCTGCTTTGTCTTTTTCTTCGCTGCTTTCGAATCAGCGTACTTCTTAATCAACTGTCGAACCTCCTGTAAGCATTTCCGACACAGACACATCAGGATAACCACCAGTCAGATGCTGTTTCAACCTAATCATCCCTTCTCCCTTGAACTCTGTGTTGCATCATTTACATTTCCAATGATGCTGAGCCGAAAGCATCTCACCATGATCCCAACCAATGTCACACTCTGAATCTTTCTCCTTACTCATTTCTACAAATATAACAACACACGACAGTTTAATAATTATTAAAAATATTATATATAAATTCAAAAAAATTCAATAATAATTTTAAAACTCATAAATTCAAAAAAATATGTTATATACTTCAAATAATATTTCTAAATTAGCTAAAATATAATAATAATTTTACATATTTTTTATTTGATTATATTTTTTTAATTATTTAAATAATTATAAAAATATTTTTTAATTTTAAAAATAAAAAAAAAATCCAAGATTAGATTCAAGTAGCTTGAATCATTCTAAACATGATTCTGAATCTCTGATTTTATATTTTTTTGAATTTATTTTTTAATAATCTTTTTACGAATAAATATATATATTTAAAAATATATAATTAATGAAAATCAACAATTTTAGTGTCATTATGTAGATCTTCCAAAGATCTATCACATATGATCAAATCATATCAAAATCATAAAATTTTGACATAATTTTTTTTTATTTTCTTCTTCGTTCTTATCCTTTTTTAGCCATAAAAACATAAAAAATAAAATATTTACTAAAATAATAATACATTACCTTACTTTCGATCGAAAATTATCATCTCCTCGAAGAAGTGCTGCAATTTAACAAAATTCTCTTTTTCTAATTTTTTCGGCTCATGTCGTCGAAAGCCTGAGGTGAGAGCGCTCGGGAGTTCTCTGAGAGAGCTCCTGGGTTTCTCTCAGAGAAGCAATCTTGGGCTGCCACTAAATGACAGCCCAAGTCCCACCACATCCCCATGTGATAATGTCGATATGGTTCGGTTCAAGCAGAATCATACCGAACCAAGCCATACCGTCCGATTTTGGGCGGTATGGCTCCGAATCATGTCAAACCGTCCGGTTCGATGCGGTTCGGATATTTTTTCCAAGAAAAGGTCTGAACCAGATCGACTGGCCATCGATCCAATTCGGTACGTCCCGTACCGAGTGGTTCGGCCTGGTACGGCATTCTTTGGTACATATATTATATACATACAATATATATTATTTGTGTATTTATATGTGTGTACATATATACACATATATTCAATTTGAATGGCCTACTTCAATTTTAAAAGCAATGACTCCTTTTACAAGGAGTTAACATGAAGTGTGTAGTCCAAGTCACACATATACACAAACACACACACACACATACATATCTATATACATGTAGTGATACATATATATACATATACAAACACATATATATGTATGTATGTACATGTGCATAAACACATACATAGAGGTGAATTGGGTTTGGCCAACTAAATTTAGGGCCCCAACTTACTGACTCCCTAGCCACAAGATCCTATGTGCATCTTGAAATGCTAACCCCAAGTCAACTCCCACCATGTTCTGCTATAGCAAAAAATAGAAAAAAGTGTGATTGGACAAATCAAGATAGAGGCACTCCCGGGTTTTCTCTACCTGCCACATCTCTCTCCCCCTCTCATGTAATGCATAATTAATAAACCCGTATGGAGACCAACCTAGTCAAGGATCCAAGTCACTACTCCAAATGGATTTATATTCAAACAATAAAATCAAAAACTATTTAAGATAAAAATACAATACAAAATATTAACAAACTTTTTGTATCAAATACCATTATTACTCTTTAATTACATCATAAACAAAAAATAATCCTGAATTGTCTATTTTTAATGGTTTGCAAGAAAAAGATATATATAACATGGGAATATATAAAAGTTATTAATATTTTTAAATATTTTTAACCAATAAAATTTTAAAATATCATTAAGAATAAAATAAAATATAAGATAAATTATAAAAACAGACCCTCAATTTTAGTCCAATTTCACTCACTCCCTTGATTTTAAAAAATGTCAAACTAATCCTTCAAGTTTTTGAGATGTTCCAATGTGGTCCTACTGTTCACTTACCAACAAACGATGTTTGCTTTCTATTTTAATGGACGAAAATGCCTTTGCTTATAAAGGAAGGGTACAGGTGGAGGAAGCCATCGTGGAGGGGGAAGGCATGGTTGCGGAGGTCAGTATGGAGGGAGAGGACAACATCAAAGGCCTCATATGTGAGATTGGAGAAGGAAAAGGAGGAGGAGAAGAGGTTAGGATGAAGGGGAGGGAAAATGAGGGATGATCGGCAAGGAAGAGCTGAAGGTGGAGAGAGAGGCCTCATGGGTGGGCTTACAAGAGGAAGACGAAGAGAAGTGGGTGATGAGGAAGGAGAGGAGGGAGAAAGAGAGCCTACCGGCAAGGATGGGCAGACGAGGGAGCCAGTGAGGAAGAGGAGAAGGAGAAGTGGATGAGGAGAAAGAAAAAGAGGGAGAGGGGTCATGGGCGGGCTTAGAGGAGGACGAAGAGATGTGGATGAGAAAGAGGAAGAGGAAAAGGAGAGGTCGCAATGAGAAAGGAGCAGAAGTAGAGAGCCATCGTGGAGAGAGACATGGGTGGGTTTGGAGGAAGAGAAGAAGTGGGAAAGGAGGAAGAAGAGGGGAAAGAAGGGGTTGCTAGTGAGGTAGAGGGAGCCACCATGGATGGGGAGGGCTCATGGACGGGCTTGAAGAAAGAAAAGTAGGTGAGAAGAAAGGAGAGAAGGAATGAGGGATCACCAACAAGGAATAAACGGAGATAGAGGGAGCCGTCGTAGAGGAAGAAGTCTCATAGATGGGCTTGGAGGAGGAAGACAATGAGAAAAGGGTGAGAAGGAAGAGGATGGGGAAGGAGGGAGGAGAGACATCAGCATTGGAGGTGAAAAAAAGAAGAAATCAGAAAGGGAGAGAAGAGATGAGGATAAGGATAGTTTGATCACTTTATAAAATAATGATATCATGTGATAGTCACGTGATATTATTCCGTTAACGGAGATAAATTATAAAACCATGTTAGAATATCTTGAAAATTTGAAGAACTAATTTGATACTTTTTAAAGTCGAGGTATAAGTGAAATTGGACTAAAGTTGAGGAGTGTTCCTATAATTTATTCTAAAATTTATTTTCCTTTTTTCATCAAAAAGAGAAGGATTTATTTTTATAAAATAATGAAATGTCACAAAATACATCAAATGGTTACTTAATGACCTGGATAATATGAATAAGTAAAGTAAATTACTTATATAAAATAGAAATGCATAATGTAAGTTGGTGGTCTAGTGCTCGTCATCCAAGTGAAAAGTGATTGGTTCGAATTTCGAGTGTGACAGCTTATTTTAGAGAATTTTTTATTAGACCTAAATCCAAAACATCTTTAAAATCCAAATTTCTAAGTGTTATAGTTTATTTTAGAGAATTTTTTACCATATCCAAATCCAACAAATCTTTAAAATCCAAATTTCTAAGTGTTACGATTTATTTTAGAGAATTTTTTACTGGATCCAAATCCAAAACTTCTTTAAAATCTGAATTAGAATCAAGATCCAACAAGATTTTCAAGAAGATATCTGAATTCATATCCAAATCCAAATCAAATACCAGAATTTTTATCCAATTCAATCCAAATCGGATTCAGAAATGCATAAGATCGGATTTTATCCAACCCATTTTCAGCCCTAGGATCCATATGAATTTAATCAATGAACCACCCCAAGCACAATATACTAAGAGATGATTATTACGGTCCTGTCTTATCATACATAAGATGAACAATTACAATTCCATAAAATGGATGTACAAATTGCAACTGAGTTACAGGCTTACAGCAAAGTGAACTTCATTTTTTTGGGTACCATATTCTGAAAGTTGGCTTTAGAATCCTTTCAACAACATCAAGAATCAGCTTTCAAGACATCTCCATAACCAAAAAAACATCTAAAGATAACTATGACTAAACCACCAAGAGTTGTAGAGTACATGTGCAGGCATGCAAGCATGAGCATACAAACATGAAGCATCATTTTTTCGGAAGACAATGAAAAAATGATATCTTGAAAGTATGTTGAAAATAAAAATCCAATGTGAAGAACTGCTCAAGTATAATCAACTGAACTTACGCGCTAAGTGCACCACCACCTTTTGCATGACCATCCATTTTCGTAACAATCACAGCTCCAACTGCAACACTTTGTTTAAAAGCTTGCGCTTGATCAAATGCAGCTTGGCCAATACTACTGTCCATGACAAATATCACAAGATCGGGTTTCTGAGACAAGAAGCTAAAAAATTAGTGCACTTCAGCCAATATATTATAAAATTTGTGTGGGTATACTTGGAGGTAATGACATGTGTACCGTTGCTTCTGACACTTGACGCATTTCCTCAAAGAGGGCAGCTTCCTGTTTGTGCCGTCCACTTGTATCCACAATAATTAGATCACAGTTCTCTTTCTTAAATCTTTCCACACCCTCAATAGCAATTTTTACAGGATCTGATTCTGTGTAGCTGTAGAAATAAGTGACTCATCAGCGGTAACTCAAAACACAAAGTGATATGACCTCAAGAATATTATAACTTTGTTGCAGGATAACAGACTTGCTTCTGATTTGAAGCAAAATCATGCAATTGATGGTACTCATATATAATTCAGGAGAAAAAATGGGATAAGTGGAAGAAGAAGAACAAGAAGAAAGTTTGCATGGTTGAAAGTGTGTACAGTTTAATTAACATGATTTGCTCACTGCCCCAGATAAAGAAACACAAAGCAGGGCAAAACCATAAGTAGCATCATACAATCATGAAGCAATCAACCACCAACCAACACCAATCTAACCACCATCATTGGGTAATGAGAATGCCCACAAAGTTTGCCTTCCTGCGTGAAAACCCCCCATCCCCATCGTCTCCACCTTACTCGCCCCAGCCACCAACACTATCTTGCCGTGTGAAAACCCCATCCTCCCCATCACCATCAATTCAGCGACATTCTATTCTTTTGTTGCAAATTCCAACATAATCAAGCCAGTTTGAGTCCTAGTCAGGCTCAACCTAGGATTTGGGGCTCTGGGCTAGGCTCAAGCCTGACTTTGTAGAACTTCCTCAGGCTTAGGCCCAATATGAAACCTAGTAGTAGTAGTAGTTTGGGCCTTGGTCATCCAAGGAATAGGTAACACAAGCCCAACCCACCCTCAGTCCTAGAGTTGTCTTCTAGGTCTAGAAACATTATAAACCCAACTCAATCCTGCTAAAAACATATAAACTAGTACTCAATTTTCATAGCCACAGAAATTTTCCATATAAGAGAGGCTTATCAGACATAGATAGCCAACAGGTGGTTTGCTAGTTCTAACTTATTGGTACACAATTCAGCTCATCCTTCAAATCTACATGAAGAGAAGGCACATTACATGTTAAATATTCTAGCTGGAAAGCACTGTCCACATCCATCTTGAATAATCAAGTACACCAAAAGGCAGAAGCGGCAGGCTAGCAACAAAAGGCTCAATCACTCAAGCGGTAAATTAGACACTAGTTGTGTGTAAGACAGCTCAATATTACAACAGAATTACCAATGCAGCACCCCAAATCCAAAGCAAATAATCGACATAATAAGACTCTAAACTCACTCTCTATCAAGACTGAAAAGCTGAAGCACTCCAAGAGTTATCTCACTGCATACATGGAACCACACCTCAGCTAAAATTGTATTGTTGTTCTTCAAGTTTTCCTTACCAACAGGTGTGTTTCTGAAGCAACTACCTCACTTCATAATACTTTTTCTTTTAGCAATTATATGTCCTTTAATTAATTTAAAAATTGCTTGTGCTACATTGTTCCTATAATTTCTTTAATATATGCAATTTAAGCTTGCAAGCATTCATTATTTTGATTCTCCAACAAGAATCAAACATGCATTCAAATGCACCTATATACCAAGATCACACAAACAAAAAAAATATATAAGATGACTCTAACATGGAGACAAGGAGTTGCAACATGTGACTACCACATATAGTCAGACCCATTCAATAAACTTATCAATACCATAGTACTATCTAAAAAGTGATTATGTTGCTCGTAATAACAAAAATACATTTAAAGCAGGAAACAACATAAAAACTAGAGAAAGTTTCATTAAAGATTAGATGGGAATATTCCAACATGAGAAGCAGCCTTAATAATTCCTTTTCTTAACACGTTGAAACATTGTACTCGGTGAGGGATCAGAGAACTATTGCCAGCATGCAATGAACCCAACCTGATTCTAAAGCACACAGCTTGTGCATATCACAAATAAAGTAGAATGAGTAATACCTTCCATAAAAAGGAATTTTAGCTTTAGTTGCATTTTGCTTTAATTGATCGAAAGCACCAGCTCTAAATGTATCTGCACAAACCAGTGCAGGTTTCCATCCCTTCTTTTGATGATAATATGCATATTTGGTACAAGTTGTGGTCTTTCCAGAACCTGGATAGACAATATTGAGAGCAAAGCAAGCAATAGTGCAATCAGAGAAAGTGAAAAAATAAAACAAGAATCTGCAAATAAAGTCAATTGTGAGAACTGAAAGCAACAATCATGGGCAATTAGGTTTAGCAAAAATATTTGCAAAATAAAGAATTATAACTTAGCCTTGTTTAATTTAAAATGGCCTAATAACATTCAGAATATTTATCATGTCACATTTTATTAACGATGAGCATTATAAATGTAGCTTTTGCTTATTCATGTGTTCATGTCTAAATATACATATTTAAAGTTATGCAAAAGGTTGAAAATGGCAAATATATATTGAAGAATAAAGGAAAAATGCAAACAACCATAACATAACATAAATCTTATAATATGTAAAAATGCTGATACTCCAAATCAAGCTGACATTATTTGCCCAGTCACCTCCTTTTCAGAAAAGCATTCACAATGAAAGATATATAGACCGAAGTAGGCTACACCCTCAAGCATGTGGAAATTAAGGAACATGATGTATCAAGCAAGGATTTAGGTTGCGTTTGGTGCATTACCAGGCAATCTTGGAAGGTAATGTGAATTGCCTTCAGGATAAATTGCCACCATTAAATTTTTAGTAATATTGATTACTGTGTTTGGTACACATAGGTAATGTTGCAGTAAAATTACTGAAAATCTTGATTGACATATTTGGTATGACAATCAGATTATCAATAATGTAAAATCAAATTTTCAAAATACCCTCAATAATTTTATCCTGATGCTCTTCTTTTTTCCTGGTGAGAAGTAACAGGAGTGATGTGAGTTTGGTGGTGGCACAGAGAAGTGGCGGGCCAAGAGATGTGGAGAACCGTGGGCACTAGGGGGTGGGGAGGAGGCGGACGCATGTGGAGCCGTGGGGGTGGTGAGGACGGGTGTGAAGGAACCACGGAAGGTGGTGGGAGACAAGGGCGGAGGAGCCGCGAGCAAGCAAAGGGAGATGGAGCTGCGGGCCAAGGGCACATGCGGAGAGAGGTGAGGAGGAGGGGGGAGAGTTGGGCAATGGATTTTGTGTGATTTTTTTGAGACATAATTTTGTCGAAAAGTTTAATTGCAACATTGCTAAAGATGTAGTAATTTGGATAGCCACCCCTCTCCAAGACAATCCAGATTGCTTCTCATGAAGCAATCTGGATTACCACCCAAAAAGCATACCAAACATAATAATCCAGATTACCACATTAAATTGCTAGCAATCTGAATAGATTGCCAGCTACCAAATGCAACCTTAAAGATTTGAACAATGATATTGCATGTGGTTTCATGGGCATTATGGAACAAAGAGAATACATAAATTATCAAGAATAAGTTTTCGAATATGTAGTGCACAATTTTTCCTACATGACCACCAACTGGAGAACTCATGGCCAAACTGTACCATCTTCCTGGCAATCACAGATTCAAAGATTTCGTAGAGAGGCACTAAGGGCATCTGTCATGTCTTCTACTTTTAGGCTGCCAGCATTTACACATAATGGCTGACTAGGTGTTCTTTTTTCTTTTTTCTTTTGATTGGAAATTCAAGAGGTTAAGTATAAAAGTTTATCTGAAATATTTAGTGGTGTAACCACCTCTCCACTATAATGATGATGCAGTATGTCTGGATGATTGCCAAGTAATTTACCTTGTAAACCCACAAACATAATCACGCTTGTTTTTCCCTTCTTGGGTGTGAAGGAAGGCTTCCCAGGATCCAACATTTTGCAAAGTTCATTAAAGATAGCCTGAGAAGAAACTGACATTGAAATTTACTACAACAAGGCAGGTGAAATGAAAATAAAACAAATCATATTGGCAAGCAACAAGACAAAAGGGGATAACACAACAAAAGAGACGTAAAATTGCCACACTTGCAACAAATCTTCACAGAAAAAAAGCTTCCAAGAATGAGTTACTAATGATTTACTTATTTGTGGAATTGTGATCTCTACTAAACGATAATATAACCTTTAAAGGTTCAGGGAAGTATGACAGAAGGCATGGTAAAAATAATTACTAGAAGCATGAAGAAGAATAGTCCAATCCGAAAAGGAGAAAAAGTTAACAGAAATCATTCCCAATCACAATCAAAAAATATATGACAAATAAATAAAAGTAATCAAAAGAAGAACCAACTAGCCATGACAGCAGCTAGTCAAGATCCACAAAAACAAGTCCAATCACCACTAAACTTAAGTTCCAACTAGATGCATCTTAGTGTCTTCAAGAATTCCTTAGTTTTTTCTCCTCCAACCCCAATTCATAAAGCAAGTGGGCCAAACAAACAAAAAATCCTCTCGCAGTAATATTATTTGAAGCAATCAACCATTTCTCCACGTAAGCAATCAATAAGAGTAAAGTCATAGTTCCTCATAGTAAAGTCATAATGAAAGAGCAGAAAAATTGTTCCTTTCTCCTTGAATAATCAACAAATACCACATTAATTTTGTTGCTTAAGTTCCATAGTTCTCCACAAAAATTACCAATCAAACAGTAAATTAAAGTCTTAAGGCTGTTTGGTTGTCTGTGAGGTTTCTTAAGACAAATAACAATAAACATGATCTTCTCTAGAATAGGTATATAAAAAAAAGGGATGCCCTTTTCTCAAAGAAATACTTACTTTCAAACCTTATGACCTGCCAATTTGTACAAAACTAGCTTTGCAGGAAGTAAACAAGCATGTTTATAAAACTCATTCATTTCATGCTTTATATAAACATTTTTAGTAAAAGCTGAAAACTAGTGTTACCGGGAAACTTGGAACAGGTCTCGAGTGGCTAACTATCCCATAGTGTCAGACATGGCAGGGTAGTGTGCGTGCGTGCGTGCGTGCGTGGGTGTGTGTGTCTTGGACTAAGAAAGAGAAATGGGAAAGGAGAGACAAAGTACATATGTACATACATAGTGTCCAGATAACAATGATTTGACTTTATATAAAGAACATGATAATAGCGTGTGTGCGTGTCTTCGACTAAGAAAGAGAAACGGGAAAGGAGAGATAGAGAGTCCATACGTACGTATATAGTGTCCAGATAACAATGATTTCACTTTATATAAAGAACATGATAACAGCATTTCATACATACATACATACATATATGCAGATGTATATGTATATGTATGTATGTATGTATGTAATGATAATACACTGTGGTGTCCAGATAACAATGATTTTACTTTATATAAAGAACATGATAACAGCATTTCACTTAAAGTACCCAGCACTTGAAACTAAAAGTCACTAGAGACATACAAAGTGTTGGTACTTCTTGCTGACCACTTCAAAGTGCAATGTCCTGTTGTGTCCAGGTGTCCAGAAGTGCAGATGCTTCCAAAACCCTAAAAAATGAAACGTTGAAGAAACATAGGCTCCAACCAAACAACCCCTTAGATTCCAAGTGAATCATGCAATTAGGCCCTCCTCTCCCTAGAAGACTCAATCTACGTGGGGTCCATAAAAAAGGATATCAATGACATCTCTCCTCCTATCCATCTGTAACATTTCATCTACTTCATCATTGTTCAAAGACTCATCATAAACTACCCCTAAGAAAATTAGGCCCGGCCCACCCAGCCCAATTTTCAACAACCTTGGGCAGAAGTTTCCAGCCCATCAGACCAAGCCAAATCCAAATTTAGCAGTCAACTAATTCTCAAGCCAAGCCTGTCAGCTGGCTAGAACTTAAATTAGCATGGCTCAGCCCAAACAGAAGTGAGATAATTATTTTTGTTCAACTTTAGACTAAATCATGTTTAGGATTGTTTATTAGAAAGCAAAGAATTTAGTTGCTTGCTAAGTGCTTCAGTTAAAAGCTTGTAGACATATTAATTTAGAGAAAAGATAAAAAAGTGTTACTATTTTTTTCCTTTCTTTTTAGTTATTTTTAGTGATCAACCTGCATCACAGCAATTGCAATTACAACCTTCTTTTCAGAAAACTTAGATATGCTAGAACCCTTATTCAACATTATGGAAAAACATAAATCATATTGGTTGGCCATGATGATTATGAAAGACCATTATCTCTCATATATTTTCAAAATGACATTTTGAATTTATGTTCTAGTATTCTCTGGCAATTCATGGTAGGTCCCATGTAATTATCTCCCTAACCTTTATTATGGCATTGACCAATGGTCTAATCCTCGATTTGCCTTGTTTCTCAAAAAATAATTTAGTCAAGTATAATCTTCAAGTGAATTAGACTAACATATCCATTTAACAATAATAGACATCAAAGCAAGCCAAACAAATATCATGATTTTGTTTTGAAACTATTAACAAGTTGCAAGAACAATATGTCATGTTGTCATTGGAAGAAAGATGGTGGTTTTTACTTTTTACAACTCATCAATGTTAGTGGTTCTGAAAAAGCAAATATCTGATTTTGTGGGGAAAACTTTGACAAAGTCAATTTGGAGGACGAAGCAAGATCCTTTTGTTCAGGAACCTCACAAAGAAAATCCTAAAGAGATGAAAGATTAAGGCCATGTTTGGTACGGTTTTTTCCCTTTTTCTAATAGAACATGGAATCTGACGTAGAAAACATGTTTGGTTATCCCGTTTCTGTTTTTATTTAAACAACTTCCATTATTTTTGGAAAAGGTGGAAATGAAAATTTTTTACTACCACTTTTTTTAAAAAAAGTGGGTTTTCACTCCTCTCCTCTTGACCCCTTTTATTCCGCCTAAGCTCACGCTCAGCCCCATCGCCATTAATCCGACCGTGTCAGCTCCCCAAGTTTCGCCGGCCGCCTCTCCACCCAATACTGAACTATGTTTTATCCCTAGCCATGTGGCCAGCTCCATGCCCCCTCCCTCTCCCCCTATTGCTCCCTCAGCCACCTCTCTGTGTAGCGCTGAGCTCTCCCTTGTCCCTAGCCACATCGCCGGCCCTATCTCCCCCACCCCCTAAAATCCCTTGCAGGTGAACCCATTCACCTTCGTGGCTGCCTTTCCTCCCCTTCTCCTCCAAAGAATTCCATTGTTTAAAGAAAAAAAGGAGTGAACCGAACACGGTTTCTATTGTCAAAAATCTGAAAAAATGGAAATAGAATTCTTGTTTCCAAATTTTTTTTAAAGAAAAGTACAATGCCAAATGAAGCCTAAAAGAATAAGCAACAAGCTTTGTCATACCAATGTGCACCACTCCGTACAAGCATACTATACCAAATTGGTGTTGAACCGAGACTCAGTATGGGGCTTACAGAGTCTTGGTATATGCCAAAATGACTAGAGAATACCTATACTAGAGAGAGCAAAAGAGAGATCAAACCAAAAGAGTGCAGCTCATCAAATCAAAGTAGTCCTGTTTGTTTTTGTAGCACTTAAGAGAAAAAATCAGTAGAAAACCAACTTGAGAAATAAGAAGAGGTATGAATCTGAATTGATCACGACGTCAGGAAAACAAGGCATGAGTTTGGACTAAATATTGTATGACATTAGCAACAGGCATGTGGTAAAAACGTGACATAATAGCATTATGAAAACCACGAGGAGGAATAACATCTAACACGACATTCAAGAAAGCATGATGTAAGGATAAAGAAGATGATGTTTGAGAACCAACATGGACAGCAAAATTCACATAAATTTCAATAAACAAATTGTGTCCCTTGACTCAAATGAACAGTGTTATCTTCCACATTCAATAACAAAAATGTCTATGTTTGTGAAGGATTTTCCATCCAATATGCAGTGCAAGGATATCTTTTATCTTCCCATGAATAGCATAAGGGCCAGGCATCACTTTTGTTAGGTGTGCTACTAGGAGCACATAAGATCACTACACAGAAAAGGTGGATTGCAGATTTGGAGCCACGTCAAATTTCCAAGAGAATCATTGCTTCTTGCAAGTCAGATGACTAGATTAGATTTCTTCATCCCATCCATGGAAAATCATCAAAGAATATTTATTGTGGGAAAGAGATACCAATTCATGAAGATCCAAAAAGCCACTAAACCAATCCTTTTTCTGTTCACTCTCACTCTTCTTTATCTGAGCATGTCTCTCCATTCAACATCATCAAGCTTCATAATCTCTACCAGAAAATATTCTGTCAAATTGATACATTAAACTTAAGCTAAACAGATCCCATCTAGCCCCTCCCTCCCCCACCCCCCCTCCCCAGCATGCCAACCCGAGAGAGAGAGAGATCCCAAGAAACATCTATCCCTTAACTCCCTTATTAGTCTAGCACTGTCCCTGGACCTAGGCCCAACTCAAGTTTGATAGAGTAAGAAAAGATCTCAATAATTGGATCAGATTGCTTATAGGGTACATAATGGAGATAAAAAACCTCCTACATAACAAATGCTCTAGCACCCAAAAGCCAAGCTCATAGAAGATCTGAAAGATCAAAAAGCAGCCAAATTAGCAAGTTCAGAAAGGCCTGTAATATGGTATAACTTGGTAGGCCTTGAAAGTACCTGATGCAAAATCAACAGCATAAAATAACACCGTAGATAGCATCAACATCCAGACAAAGTTGGCGTTAGATGAAGCAACATCCAATAAATCCAATTCTAACACCTTCTAGAGCCAAATTGACAATATCATGACATCAGCTAGAATATTTCACTCATCAATTTTGGCTTTTTTTTTTTTGGTTCTTAATGCATTAAAGAATTTAGTCAATTGCTAAATGCTTCAATTAAAAGCTCACAGATCTATGAATTTAAAGAGAAAAAAAAGGTAGGATTGTCTTTTTTCCTTCTTTCCTTTTTAGTGATCAGCCTTGCACCATAGTAACTGTATTCAGATCCCTAGAAAACTTGGACATGTTAGAATCCTTCAAAATAATGGAAAAGCATAAATCACACGGGTTGACAACGGTGTTCTTAAAAGATTATCTCTCATAAATTCCCAATCTGAAATTTTAAATTTATGTTCTGGTTTTATTTGCAATTCGTAGCAAATCCCATGTAATTATCTTCCTAACCTTGATCATGACCTCGACCAATAACCCTATCCTTTCTCTTTATTTGTCAAAACTAATCTAACTCGGGTTAATGTCCAAGTAAATCATATGGCCATATTTACTTAACAACAATTGGCAGCAAAGCATGCCTAAATGATATCATGAATGTTTGTTTTGAAAAGCTATTATGAAGAACCGCTGCAAGAACAGCACCTCTTGTAATCCTTATCCCCCCAAAAACCCTTAAAGGTCATGATTCCTTTTTGGCAAGCCATTAATTCTTTTAATTTTTTTAACTCTGAAGTTCTGAATAAAACAAATCATGGCAGATCCAGCGTAATTATAACATTCTTCTTCTGATACCGTACTCAATTAAAACAACACACCTCTCATTCTTTTACTATTCTCAATCTGCGAAAAAAGTTCTTCGCCCTCCTTTTCCTTCCAACAAGTCAAATTCAGAAGAAAACATCGTGATCCGAAACCGTTCGAATTGCAACAGAATAACATACCCATCACCCAAAAGGAGATACAGTTCCTAACACCTCAACATAATCCGTGCACCCAATCCCAAATAGCAAGAAGAAAACAAAAAGGGGATCTTTTTCACTTCATCGGTAAATTGCGGTAGTTCTATGTGGTTACCCAGTATTTCCACCTCAAATTTCAGATGCAGCATACGAAATTATTCCATTTTTTAGACATCAAAAACGGTGTATAAAAGATATAAGAGACATCAAACTTTGGAATAAAACTGAATCCAATTTCGGAAGGGTTAGAGAGGGATTGAGGGGATAAAATTTTGGGGAACGAGGACGATAGTTAAAAATAAGAACAGGAATAGGGATAAAGCGTACCTGCTGGATGATGCGGCGCTTGTTGTGGCCGGCGGCGAGGTCATCAAGGTTGACGATGCGCTTGATGTTGGCCTGCATGTCGCGGACCATCTTGAACTGGACATCAGCCTGCAGCAGCGCCCGCGAGATCTCGTTCAGGCACTCGCTCAGCACCTTCTCATCGATGATCGTCGCGTTGCTCATATGCTGCAACGCGCGGGAGATGCTCCCGCCCAGCTGCGCAAGAACCATCTTTGCCCACCTCCGGAAATGAAATTAGGGTGTTTATTTTTTTTGCCGATCGGAGTTTTTTTTCTTTTTTTTTCCTTGTAGAATCCCCGATCGGAGTTCCGAAGGACGATACCGAAGGGAGGGGACGGAAGGAACGGGGGGGAGCAGGAAGGGAGTTTTCGGAGGCTGCTCTTCTTACACGCTACTGCTGGTCACGTGCGATCCGCGTGGATTATTAATATGATTAGCGTTTTCTTTTTTTTTTTCTTTTTTTTTTTGTTGGTTAAAATACCGCTCTCCTTTATTGCCGACTCGACGGTTGCCTACGCGAGATTCATTTTCTTGCTAAACTAGCTTGCAACTCGATGCTGGGATCTAATGTTTTAGAAAAAAATATTTTATTTTATTAATTTAATAATATTAATTTATAAATATTTTAAAAATAATTAAAATAATAAAAAATATATATCATACATAATATGGATTATAAGTTATTTTATTTTTTTCTAAAAATTGAGTTCTCCCATTTTATTTTTTTTTCAAATTTTATTTTTTTAAAAAACAAGCATTATTTTTAACTAGCTTAAAACTCCGTACGATGCATGGCATATAATTATTTTTTTAAATAATATTTTTATAAAATAAAAATTCAAATGATATAAAGGACATGGATGATATCAAATTTTTTAAATAAAAACATAAAGTCGGATTGTTTAAATAATATTATAATAACCAAAGAAGATAGAAAAACTTGCGGATCCTCTACTTGCATATTATTTTTTATATAATATTTTATTTTTAAAATAATATTTTTATTATTATTATTTTCATCTCTTCTCCCTCCTCTACTTTTATTTTTTAGAATATTTTTTTTTCTATTTTTTAAAATTACTACTTTATTATTATTCAAAAATAATATTTTTATTATTATTTTAAAATAATATTTTGTTAAATAATATTTTATTTAAAAATATATTATTTTTATTAATTTATTTATATCTATTCTTTATATTTTTAAAATAATTAAAATAATAAAAAAATATATTCCATGCATAATGTGTTTCTCTCGTTGCATTATCAATTCAATTTCTAATACTACACTAAATTTCAAACATCAAAGTAACTGATTATAAGCACGCAAAAAGGTTTAAATACATTGAAAGAGTTTTTATCTTTCCCAATAGTTCAAAATCTTTGTCGTACCAGTACCTTTTATGCCTCAACTTGTGCACTGATATCAAATACCCCAAAATCTCATCAAGCTCTTCCTATCTCAATGGTTGTCCATTGACGATCAGTTGCTCAGGTCTGAGCTAGTTTGCAGAGCACTTTCTTTTCGTCTTTATGATCTACTAGATCTCCAATAGACTGTATAACTTAGACAGCATTTTTGAACATTTACCAAGACTCATCGATCAGACAATCAGTACAGCTCACACACTTCCTTCCTTCCAACATAGACCCCATAGCCTTCAACACATAATTACTGTAGTATCTCACGTTGCTGACCAAACCGATCTTCCTCTCTTTCAAGATGTTACCTTTCCTGCACTTGCTATAGACCCCTCTCCTCTCCCTCGATGGAGTCGTCGATGCAGTGCAGCCATTGGAGAGTCACCAGAAAGGTCCTCCTTCTCGGACTCCTCTGGAATAATATATTTTTAACAATATTTTATTTTATTTATCTATTCTATATATATTTAAAAATAATTAAAATAATAAAAAATATATTTTATACATAGTGAGAATTGTAAGTTATCAAGAAATCTTGTGAAGACCGACGATCTTGATTCTACAAAACTTCTTAATAAACCCATTATTTTTTATTATTTTTATCTTTAACCATTTTTAAATCTTTCCATCTCTTCCTCTTTTCCTTTGATCATCTTCTCATACACTCCCAACTCTCTCAATAGTAAAGCCGACAATGTTGCCGATGTCCTTTGATCATCTCCTTGCACACTCCCTAAATCTTCCAATAGTAAAGCGGACAATATTGTCTAGCAGCTATCACTGCCACCAATGACAGCAGCATCTTCGTGCTTAGAGCAGAGCGAAAATATATATGAATGTGCCTCCAACTGATGGCTCGTGAGAGATTTAAACATTAAAAATCGAGAAAAAATCTTTCTTTTTTTTCGATATTGAAATTTTAGTGATTTAAATTTTATTTTTTTTAAAAATAAAAATTTAAACTTTAAAAAAAAATTCTTTTTTCTTTTTTTTTCTTTCTTTTCTTTCTTCCATCTTCTTCTTCTCTCCTTTTTTTTTTTGATGCTTGCTCAAGCGTTGCCGCCCTTGGCGGCGCCCGCCCCTTCCCGCCTCGCCTCACCCCACCCCTCCTACTATCGAGGTCCCACCACCTCCCGCTTTCTTTTTCTTGCTTCCTTCCTCTTCCTCTCTCTCTCTTTTTTTTCCGATGCTCGCTCGAGCATCATCGCTATCGCCTTTGGCCGCATCCATCCCTTCCCTTCCTGATCTCAGAGCCCCACCACCTCCCACTCCAGCATGTAGTACTCCTCTAAGCCTCCTCCGGCACCAACAGATCCCTCGATAACCCCTCTTCCTCCAACGGTGGCGATGAGCTCCACCACACCCTCCCTTGTCACCGCGCTCAGAGAAGGGCACATCGGTTTTCGTCACACTCCCCATGGATGCCGTCGAGGCGATGGGGTAGATGGGTTTTTGCATCGTCTCAATTGGGGAGAAAGTGGCCAAGGGAAGCTTAGGCACAGATAGGTTTTTGTATCATCTCATTCGGGAAGGAAGCAGTCGATGGAAGCTTAGGCAATGGGCTACAATTTTGTGGCGTCTAGCTCCTTGTTGGCCCGTCCATGGCTCTCTATCGTACCAAAGTCAAAGAAAAAAAAATACTGCCTTGGGCACGTGGCAATCTATTATTCAAGAAAAAATACATACATGGCGAACAGAGGCTTCTCCTCCGAGAGGCCTTCGATGCATGGCCATATATTTAGTTTTTCTTGAAATAATATTTTTATAAATTAAAATTTTAACATAACATAAAAGACATTATGGATGATATCAAATGTTCTAAATAGAAATATAAAGTTAAATTGTTTAAATAATATGATAATAAGAAGTTACATAATCATTTTTGTTATTTGCTGACAAAGAAATCATTCTTTGAATCATTATTTTTATATCAGTTATTTTGGAATCTTCATCATTAAGCAAAGCACGACTATTTATTTGCATCCCATGCTTGTCTTTTTTCTTTATAGTCATATCAATACCAGAAATTTCATCCTCATCTACTTCAATATGCAAAAAAAATAATTATCAATTATTAAAATAAAATATATAAATATAATTATCTATATGTAAAAGAATAAAAATATATCACTCACAATGGATTTTTTTTGATTTATCTTATTTTTCGCTTCATTGCATGCATTATTCAAAATCTAATTTTCTTGTTTGAGATTATATTCATCAACTTTAATTTGAAAGATATAATTTTTTTTATAACTTTTTTAATTTTCAAGGGAACCATAGAATCATCATCTTTCTGCATGAAGAAAAACACATGATGATAAAATCTGATAAAAATTCAATCAAGCAGTCTCCATCTCCATCACCAATATCATCATTGTCAATTTCAATATCTAATTACTGAATTGAAAAATATCTTGAGCATTCGTGATAAAATTTTCACCGTTTACTAATCTCATATTAATTTATAGTTTGAATACATGACAATGGTTCTATAAATATGATCTATTAATAAAAGCTTGAACAATATCTTCTCTTCGATCTTTAGGAATAACAGGCAGAATCTACCTAAAATCTCTACAAAAAAGTATTACCTTTCTTTCAAAAGGTTTATATGTATTCTCAGGATTTACATGTAGTAAAATATCTCTTAAAATTCTATCTACAGCTTCGAAACAATATCTGTGAGTCATTGGAGCTTCATCCCAGATAATAATAATAATTTTTATATTTATGATTAATTCTGTAATATGACTATCATATTTAATCTCATAAATTGAATTCTTGTTGATAATGGTTTCATAAATATGATCTATTAATGGAAGCTTGAACAATTTCTTCTCTTCGATCTTTAAATATAACAGACGAAATCTACCTAAAATCTCTACAAAAAAATATTATCTTTCTTTCAAAAGATTTATATGTATTCTTAGGATTTACATGTCGTAAAATATCTTTTAAAATCTTATCTACAGCTTCGAAACAATATCTGTGAGCCATTGAAGCTTTATCCCAGATAATAATTTTTGTACTTATGATTAATTCTGTAATATGTCTATCAAATTTAATCTCACAAATTGAATTCTCATTGATAACTATCAGAATACAAAATCTTGAATGTGCAGTTCTCCCAAAAAGGGATGCATTTCAAAGGGTGAACGACGGTGGCTGCCCCAACCTGGCGGCCCCCCCTCCTCCGACGATGGTGAGGATGGATCGATGAATGACGGCTGACGGCCGTTGCCCCATCCATCCATGTGGTGTTTTTGAAACCCAGTCCGGCCTTAAAACAAAAGAAAAAAAAATTAAAACAGGGGAAGAAAGAGCAATGTAAGAATCTCAAGGTGGGCTGGGTGTTTCCTTTTTTTTCCATTCTTGGAGTCAATTAAATGGGAGGCTTGGAGAGGCCGAACGGGGAAGCTTAGATGATGGCTGGGCGCATGTTGGGTGTTTCCTTTGCTATTTTCATTCTCAGGGTCTCAATTGCGTAGGAGGCTTGGAGCGGCCAAATAGAGCTCTCAGGGTGGGAGGATTGGAGCAGTTGGAAAAGAAAGCTTAAACGATGGCAGGGCTGGGTTTTTTTTTTGTTTTCCATTCTCGAGAGTCAATCAGATGAGAGGCAAGGAGAGGTCGAACAAGGAAGCTTAGACGATAGCTGGGCTTTTGTGTTGGGTATTTCTTTTGTTTTTTTCATTCTCAGGGTCTCAATCACGTAGAAGACGTAGAGATCTAGAAGTCCAGTTGAGCACTTTTTTCACTATTCCTTAGGCCACGTGGCTGCTTTTCTTCGTTCCCAAGATCTCATGCGTCAAACAAAGGCTTCTCCATTGTGAGACCTTCATTTTAATATATATATATATATATATTAGATTTAATTTTTTTTTTAATATTTTTATATACTATTATTGAAAAATTGGAGAAATATTTGAACTTAGCTAATTTGTGTTGGACTCATTCAAATTTACATCTGCCTATTCTTACTTTTCTTTCGTTTATCTTTTTCTTAACAAAAAAAATTAGTTTGGCATCTTTCATTATAATCAATCTATAAACATCAAACAAACTAATGGATACTTCCACTAAGAAATAAAATTCAAGAAGCTATTGCAAGAAAACTAATCATTTAAATCATATCCATGATCTCTCAAGCAGCTATCTATCCATCAATTCTTGTATCAGATTTCTCATATCAACATAGGATAACCCACCCTCCTCCATCGCCTTCTTTGCCATTTTTTTAACTCTTAGTGTACCTCTTCATACCTTCTATCTCCTCTCCATCATCCACCAATCAAAATGGATTCTCTGCGGTACTCAAAAAGTATCGTAGGTACTGGTGTGTATGTTGGTGCCATCCATCATAAGATAGACGGATGGCACGTTCTGTCTAAATTGTCCAAATACCTCTTGAGATTTATAAATTTTTTTTTCTAATATTTTAACATGTATGCGTGATTGTCCAGCTTATGATGGATGATGTCCAGCTATACATAGCGTCCTACAATATTTTTGAAATACCTTGGAGGATCCATTCCCTCGTCAATCACCTCAAGGCCCTCTCTATCCGTGGCACCCCAACCAACTCCCTGTAATCGAGCTTGCTCCATAATTCTTGGCCCCGACCCCAACTCTGATCCACAGCACCTCCACGACCAGCTTCTCATTGTAGAATTACTCGGCAAAAAGCAGCCGCGTGATTGGGCTGCCGATGGTCATGCTTTCCAGTGTCAAATTCCAGCCATAATGGGTCATGAAATACCCGACGCCTCATGGTTCAGAATTAGTATCTACGGTGCCCATCCCGTCGCAATCAAGCCCCTCCCTCCAATCCTCTCCTTGTATCCATCCGGCATCCACCCATCCACCTGGCTTCTCACCACCCAAAGGCAAGGATGCCCACAGTTGTTGAGGCCCAATGCTCGCTCACGCAACTCAGCACTGCTGAACAGGCACAGGCTCGCAAAACAAACATAAACAAACCATTCGGGCTCCTTCTTATTCACCCATTTCAAGCACTTGCCATGGTCCACGGGACCCCCGTTCCCTCTCAAAAATTTGTCCTCCAGCTCCTTGTTGCACGAGGCCACAGGGCTGACGTGCCAAGCCTTTTTGCCGTGGTCCTTGCAAAACGATCATGCCACCGAAGAAAGCGATAGCGGGACGGAGAGAAAAATCGGAGAAGAAATACGGACACCTATCTCGATATATGTTGAAGGAAGGTTCTGACGATGCAGAATCTTTATTTTAATATATATATATATATATAATTTATTTTATTTTAAAAATAAAAATATTAATATTAAAAATTTATGAATCAAATATATTTAAAAAGTATAAATATATCGAAAAAAAATCAGTAATAGATAGAAGAGCAAATATATCAGTTCTTATCTTTATCAACAAATTATATATCTAAACACATTTTAGCTGCTGAGCAAGTTTATCAAAAATAACAAATTAATTATATTAAGATCATCTTCGATAGTAGTATTTAGTTTATACTTTCTAAGATTTGTTAAACAGTTATTAGTTTGATCAAATATAAATATTTTTTGGTTCTTAACAAATATTTTTTTTCAAAAAAAAAAAAAGATCATGCTATTTTACCATGGTTCTGATCTTTTTAACCTATTAACTGCAACAGAAAGTATCATCATAAATTTTAGCTATAGTCCTACAATAATAATAGGTTTGTACTACAAACTATATGAGCTATCAAGTACTTCCAATTTTTCTTTATAGATGAATTTCTTCTCCTTAAAAAAATAATAACTATGTGAATTGTGTCTCATTTTTCTGGTGATCTAATTTCATTAATCCATCAATTTTTCTTGTGCTGATGATAGCTTCTTATCAAGGACCAATAATTGTTTGATGCTCCTATGCCATAAATATAATCTGAACCGCAATAATTTTTAACCTATACATGAGTATGCAGTTAGTTGTATTTAGATTATAAATATAGATTTTGATATCAGCTTAATACAATTTTCTGAAATGTTGCTTAAGGACCCATTCCAGTACTGTGCAATTTCTAGAATTTGCACATCCATGTAACATATGGATGCAAGAGGATATAGATAAGCACAATTTTTCTGGAACGTAGAAGAAAAACAGACTTTAGTGATCATAATATTAATGTCAATAAAATTAGGAATCTATGTAAGAAAATTATCTCTATATATTGGTATGATCATCCCCACAAAAAATAATAGCAATAGGGCCAGTTTTTCTTTTTGAATAACAGGTTCATTAAATTCTAACAAGTTTGGCCTATAAGGTGATAGATATTTTTTACATACTACAAATTAAAGGTAATAGCTGTTGATATTTGTGATTCCATATTGTTCAAAGTCAGTTAACAGGAAAAAAAAATAAAACACCCAAATCTAACAATAGCATACCTCAAATTTTGTATCTCCAAATTTTTTTATAGATCAATTTTTGTCTATCACTGGTTCACTCTAGAGGTCCAACAAAAGCTATATGGCATATGATATATGCAGAATAAATAGATGAATATAGCTAAGTTATAAATTTTTTTAGCACAAACACTGATGGATGAAGTGCACATACACCTATTAGACAAAGGTCATTATAATTTTTCAGACCGAGTTTGCTAAAATCAACAAAATTAAATATTTGAAATAGTATAGCGGTGGTGTCATTATCAACTTCTTGCATGGTTGTCCATCTATTAAATTAGTTATGTGGTGATGGATAGTTACTCCAAATTTTTTTCAGTTCAAAGCAACATTAGACTATTCAAATAAATATATACTTCCTTCAGTAAGCTGAGCTCTAAACTGCATAGTATCTTCCTTATTGAATATAAACCCCCTATACGTAAAAAAAATATATTAGTATCGTATAACTCATATATGAAAAATATTGATGAGAATTTATATAATCAATAGTTCATTAATTTTTCCTACATCAAAAAAAGAATTGCTTCTTCCACACCCAAGGATGGAAAGAAGATTGCATAGAAAAATTGACATCATGAAATGACATACTGGAATATTTAGCTGAACAATTTTTAATAAATGATCGATCAAATTCTTGATAACCAATTGAAGCAACAGTAAGATCTCAATTTTCACGAACTTTTTAAGAAACAATAATATACATGAGCATCTTAAAAAAATTTATATAATATCTAAAATAGCTATTTAGATTGCAAATAAATAAATTGTACCTTCATCAGTTGTTGATGCCACAGTCATGGATGAAATATTTTCTTGAAGACCAAAATTGTTGGTAGCCATTCCCTTGCTCCTAGTGTCAATAGTGGTTTCAAAATTATCAAATCCAAATATTGATATACTTATTTTTCTTTGAATGCTAAATGGGTTATGTTCATCATGGATCATAAAATCTTCATACCTAACTATATTGAAAGTTTCTTTACTATTGACCATCAAATTTCAATACAAATATAAAGCTGTTTGTTTGCTACAAATATGAGTCAAGCAATGCTTTTCCTTTTTTGTTCTCTGAACTTTTCACTAATAATATTTATTCTTCTTGGTCTATTTTGCCTACCTACTTCGGAGGAGTAAATTATATTTTCTAAAAAAAAAGGTTCATAAATCCAATAACAAATAAAGGCAATTAGAATTTAAATATATCATTATTTTGCCCTGAACTAAAGCATCCTCTTTTTTCGACATTACTCATAAAAATATATTACAAAAAGGTTTCAAATTAGAGAGGAATAATACTCTAACATAGTAGAAACTTTTTTTTTTTTTTTTACATCATAAAAGGTCAAAGCTTTCTATGGGGAATGCTACCCCTCGAATGACTCTGAATCTGATTTAATCATTTTTATTATTTATTGACTTCCCTATATAGATCCTGAAATTCACTCATCAATTTTTAGACCTCTCAAGCAGTAACTGATGTTCCCAATTTAATTGATTGTGCTTTGCTTGAAGATCTTACTCAACATTATAAATCATCCCAATCAAATATTTACAGTATTTTTTATCTTCAAATTGAAATCTATAATTTCTAAATTAAATTTGTTCCTTAATTTTTTTATCCCAAAGGCCGCAAAATCTTCCTCCATTAACTCTCTCCGATCTCCTCCTATCTGACCCCATGCCCTGGCCACCCAACCACTTCTTCCTTCTGACATGGTATTATGTTGACAAAAGACATTGAATATTAACCATCACATACTTCGATGCCATAAATTGGTCTTGGGAGAGATATTTTTTTATAATTTATTCTAAAATAACTTTGGATGAAATTTGAATCCTTTGCATCTCTGCAACTCTATTTAATGAAAATACAAAGATAAATGTTTTTCAACAAATAGAAAAAAAACTATGGTGAAGAAAAATCAAACCACAAATTTTGCATTAAAAAAAAGATTGCTATAATAAAAAATCAAAAAGAATATTAAGAATAAGCATAGACCATAATATACTCATTCCTTATTATATAGACATAAATATTTTTTTATCTATATATTAATTAATAATCACCAAAAGAATACCTCAAAGCAACAACCAAGCTATTGGATCAATTGTAATTCAAAGATGTGACCTATATAAAAAAATATCTAAGCCAGTATTTTTTCTTCAAGATAGCTTATACTGTTGGGAATTGTATCCTAAAACCAATCGTATGATGATTGAGTTCTTTTTGTATATGAATTATTCACTAATAAATAAAAGTTATTTTAAAATTATTCATTACAAAATTGCATCTTCTTTGTAGAACTCTTGTGTTGTGATGAAGTTCTTAGAACTATCTTAGTAAGCGATAAAGAGAAGATTTATCGTATAGTTCTTAAACATATTCGCGATCAAATGATACATCATTATAGGATGATAATGTTTATCAAGTGGAGATCGTTGTGTGCCATATGGGTTGGTTGTTCTCTTAACCAAGGAGTATGATAACACTAGTATGGTATACAGATGAGATTAGGGTACATCATCACTGAATAGATGACTCACCTACTGAATATTCTGCTGTCAAGAGCTATTCGCAAAACATATGAGTATAAGTATCCCTCAGACCTAAGATTACCACAGTGACTTGCTAACAACTCACTGTGCTTTAGTGTCGGACCATCTGAATTTCTAATACAGTGACTTGCTAACAACTCACTGTGCTTTAGTGTCGGACCATCTGAATTTTTAATACAGTGACGGAAGGCTATTGGGTATAGTCAAGTACTTATGAAGTCTGTGTGTGGATCAAGATGGGATTGACTCCTTTGGATTATAAGAACTGATGTATCACTGTATTTCAATTTAGTAAAGCTTTAGCCAAGATAATCCATGAGATAGATTTGAAAAGTTCAAATACAATATGGATGAAATACTCAGGGTTAACGGTTAACCCTTGGTCATCCTAGAGCATTCAGGATCAAAGGGATGAATTATGCAGTAACCATATGTATAGGTTCTGAAATATTTCTTTATGATTATTCGACCTATCTAGACGTCAGAAATCATTGCTACATGGTATCTTCGATTAGTGCAAAAAACTATTCCTACACTACCGACTTAGTGTTCGAATGTATGGAGTCACGCACACAAGTTAGACGACGTAGAAAAGTATTGACCTATATTTATATATTCAATTTTGAAGTACTTGACTTGATTGAATATATAGACTAACTTGATTGAGAATTAAATTATGGGTCAAATGAGATTGAAGAGTTGACTATATCTAGCTAGCACTATACATGAGGTTCAGGTTCAATCTCGAAGATGAACAATTTTTGATCTATGATCTAAGGAGCCTATGAGAGATTGGATTAAAGTACTAATTAATTTTAGATTAGATCTAAATTAATTAGACTTAATTGAGTTCAAAATTTTAAATTAGACTTGATCCTAAATCCTAAACAGTTTAAGATCGATAGCTTTTCGAAACTATTTCAAATCAGCTTCGAATTGGATTCGAATTGATCCAATTTTGGATGAGATCCTTAGAGTTCATTTTCACTGAAACTCTCTCACCTTCATGACCAACCAGCATCTGGTATGGTGCTGGTTGTGGGCCATCCCACATGGGTGTGGGCGTGGCTGCAAAGTGGGTGCCATATTAGGTGCCAATCTTTTCTCATGTAGGAATTAGGGGTGGCAATCAGATCGGGTCAGATCATAAATGGATCAGATCAAAAAATTATCAATTCAAATCTGATCTATTTATTAAATGAGTCAAAAATTTAAGTCTGAACTCGATCTGTTTATTAAACAGATAACTCGATCTGATCCATTTAATCCGTTTATTGAATAGGTCAAATTAGGTTAAACGGATTAAGTGAATTAAACAGGTTAAATAGATTGGGTTAAATGGGTCAGAAATAGGTTAAACAGATCTTAAATAGATTAAACATGTTAAGCAGATTAGATTAAATGGGTCAGAAATAGGTTAAATAGATTAAACAGATTAAATAGGTTATCTGACTTAACCCTATCTGAATATTAAACGGGTTAAACGGGTTAAATGGATTAGATATATAAAATTTAAATCTGACCCACTTATTAAATGGATTAAATGGGTTTAAAGACCTGTTTATGATCCAAACCTATTTAGCCTAAATCCAAACCTATTTATGATAGGTCGAACATGGGTCGGGTTGGTGGGTTGGGTCATATTTTGTCAGTCCTAGTAAGAATCCTTCTTTGATAAGTTGTAGACTGATTTAAAGCTTGTTTGAATTAGGAGTTCTATTCTTATTGGATCATGAGAATCATCTATAAATAGAGAGGGTCTCTACCTATGGATGCATAGCAATCAAAGTATGAGAAAAGAAAGAAAGAGAGAGAGGCATCTGGCAGTGTGGGTGTCCCATCCTTGGCATGTCTCCCTCCTTGCCGCCCCTCTTCTCCAAGTCATGGGCCCTCCTTGGGCATCCTCCTTGCTGGTGTGAGGTGTCACACCAGCACTTCTCTCCCTTGGTGGCCTTGTGAAGGTGCTTCAATTCGAAGTTTCATCTCGCTTTCCTGCGAAGCTTGGTGTGCGTGCGAAGTAGAAGGCCTGCAGATCCAGGCCTATACGAAAGTTTGAATCTAGATTCTGAAGATTTGATCCTTATTTCATGATAATTCGGATAAAAATTTGATCTTTATTTAGTTAGATATATAGAAAATTTTTAAATGCAATCCTGGTTATCCATGAGAAATAGGCTTTCTTTCCCTTCAATTGGTATCATAGCCAGGGTTTGATACATGGATACATAACTAAATTTTTTTAGATTATTTATATATAATTAAAATTTTATATTAAATATTAAATCTAATTTAAATATATTTAAATAAAATTTATGATTTGATTTTGATTGGATTATATGAACCTAATCAATGGTTGATTAAAGTTGCTATAAGTTAGTTATAACAGAATTTTATTGTTGCTGAATTTTATTGGAATAACAATCTAATTTAAAATTTATTTTAAATTAATTTTAATAGAATTTTAATATTGTTATTTTTATTATGAAGTTAGACTAATTTCAGATCTGAATTGAATCCATTTTGATAGATTTTCAGATCTAAATTCTAACAAAATTTTGTATTATATCAAAACAGATTTAACCAAAAAATTAATCCTTATACGTTCATGTTTGTATCTAATTAATTTTTTATATGATATTAGATCTGATATAATTAGTATAAGATATATTTCATATCTGATATGATGTATATGTGCATCAAATCTAATTAGATTAGATAAAGAACATGATTGATAAGATCAAGAACATATTCATGACATAAATTATTTTATCAAAATTAAATATTGATGTGATTGCATATGAAATTAGATTTCAGATCTTAGTAGTCTAGTACTCGAATTAATGAGATCATCAGATCGTCTGATCATAAGAGATCGAAAGAATTAATCTTTCGCTCTTACCCATTTGATGGATTCTCTTATGACGTATAGGAGTATCATTGTGATCTAGTTTTATGAAGAAGAAAAGTGAACAGATTGTTATAAATTATTTTGATCATAAATATGTTTAGATCAGATCTAAAGTGATTTATTATTTATTACAATAAGATAAATTCAGATATAAAATTATTTTAAAATTTGAATAGCATATTACATTAGATGTAATCGATATTGATCTAAAAGTTATCATGATGCATATGATGTATGTATGAAGCTTAGATTATACCTACACATGTTTAATTGTTAAATATATTATGAAAATTTATTTTCATGAGTTGAAACATATGGTATGCTTCACTTGAAATCTTGGTAGAATAGTTCTACAAACTGAAACACATGTTTCATACATTTAATTTTGAATTAAGTTTGAATGATCTAAATTTGAGAATTGAAGATCATTAAGACACCATATAAATCGATGGGCTATGGGTCGGCATGAATCAGATCCTTCTAATGGGTTAGACCTAGGGTTAGAAACATATATGGATTTAGTAGAGAAATTGATTAAATCTAATCAAGAGTTAAATTAGATTAGATCAGAATTTCTTTAGATCAACCTAAATAGTTGAAGTTTGATCAAGTCCATATTTTTGACCTTAATAAATGGACCATGATCATAGCTCTGTGGTTGAGCCTGAATCTTCTGGTGGATCAAATTAAAACTAATTAATCAGTTGGTGTCTAAGGTAAGTTTGACAAATTCAATCAAGTGGTTATTAATTGGGAGCTACTCATCTAGATGCATCTACGATGAGTTAATGGTATATCCCTCCCACTAATCTCACTTACCTGGCCAACATGATAGATTATATTTTGATTAGTTCACTAGTCGAATCGTGCTAACCCATGCCATCAAGATAAATCAGTATGACTGATTTAGATGTCTTTAGATCAGCTTATGTCGAATCCTCTACATGACTTGGTGAAGTCAGTGAGAGGATTTACAGCTTGCGGGTCAATTTCTTCTCTTATTCTCAAGTCAGTAAAATCAAATCCTTTAAATTATTAGGTCCATAAAATGATACAGTTATGGTGATAACTTGTTCATAGCCTCTCATTAAGGTGCGTGATAATGAGTCTAATATTTCAAATAGACATTGGACGTGCCACACGCCTAGTATCTATTACGTATTGAAATTATCATCCATCATATGACCATCATATTGTACCTTTAGATCAATGCTCAGTTGGCCGAGCTATATTCGGATCTGCACATCCATTTATTGAATGTACTTGGTGTTGCCATGTTAATGGTTGGACCTAATCAGGATTTTCAGTGGAGGTGCCACATGCCTATTGAAGAAATGCCTAGGGCAAAATCTAATTGCTAGAAGTTATTTAGAGAAATAATTGGTTATGAACCTACCATGGATGTATTAGGATTGATTGAGCTACACTCGGATCTGAATACAGTCTGTGGATTCTAGTATCCGCTAAAAAATTAATGTAATTCTTCGAATTGAAGGTAGAGGCTATCAGTTCGTATAAAATAGTGAGAGAATTTTTAGACTAAAGTCTATATTTTTGGGATTAAAAGTAATTCATATACTAATAGACTTTTATTTTTTCCTTTCAACTATGGCCAACACACTATCCCTTCATTCGCTGTTGGACAGTGACAAGCTTATCGGATCCAACTTCGATAGCTGATATCAAAAATTGAAAATCGTCTTGGAGCATGATAGAATTCTATACATCCTTATGGATGAGGCATCTAAAGAACTTGCTGTCAATGCTCGTGCCACGAGAGACACTTACATGAAGTGGCTCAATGATCGTACAACTATACATTGTGTGATGAGGACAGCTATGAACAACGAACTTAATCATAAGTTCAAGGATGCACAGTCAGAGCAGATCATTCAAATGTTAAATGAGTCCTTTGACATCTCTGAGGATGTGGAGGGATAAAACCTCCTGCACAGTATTCAATGCCTGTATACGAGAGAAGAATTCAGTCATCGATCATGTACTATACATGATTGAGTAGATTGAATGCCTAAGCAAACTTGGCTTTTCATTGCATGAATAATTAGATAAAGATGCTATCCTCAACTCGCTATCGAAATTCTATCTATCCTTTCTCAGTTATTACAGAATGACGAAGCCTGCAGTAAACTATCATGGTTTGCTAGGGTTACTGCAGACTTTTGAGAAGAACCACCAGCTCAAGAAAGAGTCGGTGCATGTTGTAGGAGGTTCATCTATAGGTCGTCGATCTTCTAAAAAAGAAAAGAAAAAGAAGGTGTAGAAATTTTGTGCCGTCGATCCTAAATAGAGCAAAATATCGAAAGTCAACAAGAGCCAGATGGAATACTTCTTTTACAAGAAGCTGGATCATTGGAATAGGAATTGTCCAGCTTATATAGCCATCCTTGGCCCAAATAGGCCTAAGAACAAGAGAAAAAAGTAAACAGTTACTTCACAAGGTACTTATATGATAATTCCTTATAATTTCTCTGTTTGTGATACTACTATCTGGATATTGGATACCAGAAATTTGATTAATATATGCAATTCATTGCAGAGACTGTAAGTAAGTAGGAAGTTTCGAGAGGACGAGCAATTTTTGAACGTTGGAGATGGAAGCTTTGTTTTAGTTTTGGCTTTAAAAATTTTACAGTTTGTCTTCGAGTCCAGTAGTGTCATGTTAGATGATTGTCATTATTGTCCTTCATTTTTTATGAATGTCATCTCTGTAGGCCTTTTGATCAAATTTGGTTTTAAGTTTATAATAAAGGATGATTTTTATGATATCATTATGAATAATACTGTAATTATACGTGGACAATTAAGATATGATATATACATAATATCACGATCTGTTGGTGTAATGTACACATCCAATAAATATCCTAAAATAGATAATATCAGTGAATCCTATCTTTGGCATTGTAGGCTTGGTCATATGAATAAGAATATGATTGACAGGTTAATCAAGGAGCGTGTCCTTAAAATAGATGATTGTGAATCATTACCAACCTACAAATTCTGTCTACTTGATAAGATGACTAAGTCACCTTTTAAGAAAAAAGGTGAAAGAGCCAATAATGTCCTAGGTCTAATATATATCGATATATGTGAATCTATGAACATAAGTACCAGAGGAGGATACTACTACTTTATTATGTTTACAGACGATCTATCGAGGTATGGATATGTCTATCTTATGAAGCATAAATCAGAATCATTTGAAATGTTTAAACGATTTCGTACTAAAATAGAGAAATAAATTGAAAAGAGTATTAATATCTTTCGATCAGAATGAGGAGGTGAATACCTCTTTAGTGACTGCTTGATATATCTAGAAGAGAATAAGATTCTCTCACAGTGGATCTCTTTTGAAACACCATAATATAACGGGGTGTCTGAAAGAAGAAATCGAACCTTGTTAGACATGATCTGATCTATAATGGACTTTACGAGTTTGCCAATCTCCTTCTGGAGATATGCTCTAGAAACTACCTGCTATATTCTGAATAAAGTGTCAAGCAAGTCTGTTAATAAAACTCCATATGAGATATGGACTGGGTGTAAGCCGGTGCTCTCACACCTTAGGGTCTGGGGGTGTTTAGCTTATGTCAAGCATTTAAAGATAGATAAGCTAGGACCTAAGTCCGATAATGCTTATTCGTAGGGTATCTAAAGAAAACTAAAGGATACTACTTCTACCTCGCCGAAGAGCAAAAGGTGTTTGTCAGCAACAATACAGTCTTTTGGAAAAGGAGTTCCTTAGAGAAGAAGCTAATGTCTGTAAAATTGAACTTGGTAAAGTTCAAGAGATGGAAGGACCAACACACACATAATTAGATTTGATTAGATAATCAAATTCGAAGCCAGTAGAGGCACCATTGAGAAGATCCAATAGAGTGAAGGAACCAGATCTAGGGTTTCAGGGTTAGATCTTGAAACTTTTTCAGATCAAGCAGTAGAAGACTAAAATAAATCAAAATTTATCTTATAAAATCAGAGAATCCCTAGATCTAAGATCCTATTACATGATTATTACATAGCATTAAATCAAAAATTAAAATATAAAAACAAGAACTACATGTTGATCATATCAACATGTTTCTATACTACATCTAATGTATGTAAAATATAATAGATCAGATCTATTACCTTGCAAGTTAGATGTTCTAACTTTGCTGATCCAGACTTGAGGATGATGTTATGAGCCGCACATACATCCGACCTCCAGAAGTCATCCACATAAGCCCACGAATCACGATCAGAAGTTTTGGTCCATGAAATCAACACAGTATGCTAGTACTGTGTTGATCCTTCTTCGATGGTCGATCAGATGCCTCCTTCTTCTTGATTTGGATTCTTTCAAAGATAAGAAGTAGGAGAAGAGTTTTAGATATGAGACACTCTCAGAAAACTCACAGATGGAGGAAGAGAAGAGGTGAACACAGCAACCCTAGAAGAAGACCCTCTTCTTCTTCTTCTCTTTGCTCTAACCCAGACACATAGTTTTGTGTTTATTATATCTCCACGCCCCTACACTCTTTCTCCCTAATTTTTACATGCCCCAAAGGTCTGAGGGTAGGTTCATAACCAATTGTACATCTAAGGGTAGATTCATAACCAATTATTTCTCTAAATAATTTTTAGTAATTTAAATTTTGTCCCATCCCTAATCAGTAGGCTTTGGCCTCCACTGAAAAGGTCTGGTTAGGTCCAACCATTAACATGACCATACTTGATCCATCTAGCCAATGAATGATTAGGTCCAACTTTGGTTGGCTAATCTAACCACTATTTAAAAAGATGCAGTCAAAAAATCATATTATGAATGACAATTCCATCAGTCGATAAGCACCAGGCCTTTGGGCCTCCAATGATTATCCAACTGATGGATCCATTATCATCCACTTAATGGAGGCTATGATCTAGTTATCACCATAACTATTTTATTTTAAAGATCTAATAATTTTAAAAGATTTAATTGATTTAGAGGAGGAGGTCAGATGAACCAGCTTATCATGATCCTTCCACTGGCTTCACCAAGTCAGCTTTAGAGAGACCATTAAAAGGGCTGGTCCAGGAGCACCTAAATTAGTCACACTGATTTACCTAGCTGACATGGGTCAGCTCGAATAGTCAAGTGATCTGATCAAAATATAATTTCACCAAGAGGTCAGATAAGTTCGATCGATGGGAGGGTCTGTCAAAGCTTGCCTTAGACACCATCAAAAATGGCTAGATAAGCGGGCTGCCAATTAAAAATCATCGGTCTAGTTTATTTTAGACACCAATTGGTTTAATTAGTTTCAATTAGATCAACCTAATAGTTCGTGCTAGACTGCTTAACCAAGAATCAAATCCATTTGATTCTCGTTAAAGATATGGACTTGACCAACTACAACTATTGTAATTGATCTAGAGAATCTTTGATCCAATCTAAGACAATAATTGATTAGATTTAGTCAATTCTCTAATTAAGTCCATCTTTAATCTAACCTTAGGTCTAACCCAATTAATGGACCTAATTCCCACTAACCCATTAACCCAATGTGTTATGGTTTGTGTCTTAGGTTCTTCAATTCACAATCCTAGAACCTAATCAAACAACTTCTTAAGGGTTGAGGTTCGGCTTTTCGAAAATAATTTTCATGTTTGTAAAATACTTTTACAATATGATTCTACCAACCAAGTTGTATGTTTGATTTATAATCAAAATGCAAGTGAAATAAGCATGAAACTATTTAGATCTAATCTAAACAGGTTCATGTAATTGAAACAATTTTAACTTTAAACTGCGCAAATTTTTCAAACAAATATATGATGGTTCTTTATATAAAAATTATTAACAAAGAGATTTTATTTTATATTTAAATATTTTTTAAATCTAATAAATTATAAATTTAATCTAGATCACATCTAACAAATTTATGATTAAAGATAGATCTACACGAACTAGGACAACCTTTGCACTGTAAGGGATAAACCTTACAGCAGGACAACCTACAGTTCGTGATTGATCTAAAAATTTTTATTTAAGATTTAATAATTAGATTATAAATTAGATCTAATCTAAAAAATAATCTAAGCATGTATTAATAATCATGTAATAAATAACCTAGGCTCTGATACCAATTGAAGGAACCAGATCTAGGGTTTCAGGGTTAGATCTTGAAACTTTTTTCAGATCAGACAGTGAAAGACTAAAATAAATCAAAATTTATCTTATAAAATTAGAGAATTCTTAGATCTAAGATCCTATTACATGATTATTATATGATATTAAATCAAAAATTAAAATATAAAAACTAAGAACTACATGTTGATCACATCTAATGTATGTAAAATATAATAGATTAGATCTATTACCTTGCAAGTTAGATATTTTAATTTTGCTGATCTGGACTTGAGGATGATGTTACGAGCTACACATGCATCTGACCTCTAGGAGTCGTTCATATGAGCCCACGAATCACGATCAGAAGTCTTGGGTCAGGAAATCAGCACAGTATGCTAGTACTGTGCTGATCCTTCTTCGATGGTCGATCAGATATCTCCTTATTCTTGATTTGGACTCTTTCAAAGATGAAAAATAGGAGAAGTTTTAGATTTGAGTGTGGGAAAAATCAGTGCAGGGGTAAAATGATAATTTTAAAATTTTTTCAAAATTATGATTTTATAGTGAAAAAATATTAATTAATCTAATTAATTAACATGAATTTACCCTACACTAGGATCTAAATATGATATATAGCATGCATGTATTTAAATTTGAAATTCGAATTTGAACAGTAAACACTTTACTGTAATGTGTTCAGAACATAATATCTTTGTGCGGGTAGTAGATTACCACAATCTGATCACCGTCGAGAGAGTCTGATTATCGTGATATAGCTACACAGTGTGTCTGAACTCTGTGGATCATCCACACGAAGCTCTCAGTTTGATCGACTCCTCACGAGTGCTAGCTCGTTGTAGAGCCCTTTCGACGGTCGATGCTGATCGAACTCCTTCGATCGATGTTTGTCGATTTTTTGGATACTCTGGATCATCAACAGACATGCTTGAGAGGATGTTGAAGATCTCTCTAAAATTTGGTGGGCTCACGACACTCGTAGCTCACCTTCTCACTTTTCGAACTCCAGGCTGAACCCTGAAGAACTCACTGAAATCCTGCGCATACTTTTTCTTTCTTTTCTTTCTTTTTCTCTCGGAAGGATTTAGACCTTCACCTTGCACACAAGGATTTCTCACGCCCAGATTTTCTCTCCAAAATTTTTCTTACACACGCCCCACTCTTCTCCTCCTTTTAAAATAATGTCAAACATCTTATCCACGTGAGAGGATAAAGATGAGTAATTGCACATTTGAATTCAAATCAAATTTTGAATTCAAATAAAAACAATTTATTCCTATCCACTAAGGGTGTGAGAAGAGGAGGTCGTGGCTTAATTTGTCGTGAGTGATTTCATGAGAAATATTCTCTCGTGTAATAAATAGGGCGTTAAAAGAGGATAAGGTCAAGGCTCTAAGATTGGTTGCTCATTCAAATTCAAACTTTGTTTTGAATTTGAATGGCCAACCAATCATCCTTATCCGCTCATATGGTGTATTAAAGTAGGACGTGAGGAGGGCTTTGTGAGAGAAAAAATTCATGAGAACTTCCTTCTCGTGAATTCAAAAGGGCGCAATGGAAGTGAGGTGGCACAGGGAGAATAGGTCAAGGTGGTTTCATTATTTAAACCAACCTAATTGAACCAAATAGGTTAGGCCCAATTAGACTAATTTAAACCTAACTAAATTAGGCTTAATTAGACTTAATAAAATCTAATCAAATCAGAAATTGATTAAGCCCAACCCCTGATCAAATCAGGGACCAAATCATCTCGACGATTAGGTCAACTCTTAACCTAATCGGGTCAAACCCAACTGAATCCAATTCAATTGGACTTGATCCAAAAATAATTACTTAATCAAATTGAGTTAATTAATGATCAAATCACTAATTAAACCTCTCATAAATATTGAGTCAAATCCGATGGATAATCGGACATCAGAATTCATCGATATGTAACCCTGATCGAAGAGTCCCAAACCAGTGGGACTCTTGATCCCAGTATCCAAAATGTGTGGAATTCATGATCAGAGAATCCTGATTCTCGATCACAGAATCTCAGACATAAAGGACTCTTTACCAGCTATCAAATCAGATAGGAACCTCTAATGTGTGTGACTCCGCAGGTTTGAACCTAAGCCGGAAGCACAAGAATCAATTCCTGTACTAATCAAAGTGACCATCTAGTATTGGTACTCGATGTCCGGATAGGTCGAATAGTCACAATCGCAACACTCAGAACCTATGTGAATATGGTTACTGTATAATTCATCCTTTTGACCCCTGTGTTTAGGATGACTCAGGGTTAAACTGTCAACCCTGATCAGATCATCCGAATCGTGCTCAACTCAAACAGTCCTGTGACTCCTCACTAGGACTACCTTGGTCAAGATTTTGCTAAATTGAAATACGACTGTATACAGCTCTTAAACTGAAGTGATCAATCCCATCTTGACACACGCACCGACAAGTCAAGTACTTGACTACACCCAGCAGCCTTCTGTCACTGAATTAGAAATTCAGGTAGTCCAGTGCCTAAGTGCAGTGAGTTGCTTGCAAGTCACCGTGGCGGTCTCAGATCGGAGGGATATTTATACCCATATTCCATCGGAGCAAATCTTGACAGCAGAAATAGCTCCAGAGTCGGTCACGTTCAGTGCAGATGTACCCTTACATCTCATCTGTATGCCATACCAGTGTCTCTACACTCATTGGTTAAGAGGACAACCAACCTATATGGCACACAATGACCTATGCTTGATAAACGTTGTCGTCCTTGGTAACAACGTATCATTTGGTCACGAACAGATTTAAGGACTAAACGATAAATCTTCCTTTGTCGAGTCTAAATAGTCCTAAGGACTTCACCACAACATAGGAGTTCATTAAAAGATGAAACATTTTGTGATGAAAAATACCAAAGTAATTTTTATTAATTCATAATTCATGTACATATACAAAAATGAGCACAACCATCAACAGGCTGACGATTGGCTTTGGGACACTATTTCCAACAATCTTCCACTTGGCCTAAAGCTAATCGGTGCAGTATCTAATACCCATCTTCGACTTGTAGTCGTCGAACTCCTTCACCGCAATGGTTTTAGTGAATGGATCGGTCAGGTTCTCCTTTTCGTCGATCTTCTGAAGGTTGACGTCACCTCGATCCATAATTTTTCAGATGAGATGGTAGCGGCGCATAATATGCTTCATCTGCTGGTGTGCCTTAGGTTCCTTCGCCTGAGCAATGGCTCCAGAGCTGTCATAGTAGAGCAGAACTGGACCAATAAGGGAGGGTGCTACTCCGAGCTCGATGATGAATTTTCTCAGCCACATCACTTCTTTGGCAGCATCTGATGCAGCAACATACTCCACCTCGCAAACTGAATCAGCTACTGTGTGTTGCTTGAAACTCTTCCAGCAGATAGCCCCACCATTAAGGGTAAAAATAAATCCCGACATACTTTTGCTGTCATCATGATTAGACTGAAAACTAGAGTCTGTAAATCCTATAAGTCTCAAGTCTGATTCACCATAAACAAGCCACTGGTCCTTAGTATTTCTTAAATACTTCAGGATGATTTTAACAACCTTTCAGTGATTCTCTCCTGGATCAGATTGGTATCTACTCACTACCCCTAGTGAGTATGCCATATCTGATCGTGTACATGTCATGGCGTACATGATAGATCCCACTGCCGAAGTATATAAAATTCTACTCATACGCTCTCTCTCTTGAGGTGTTGTCGGACAATCCCTCTTCGAGAGAGAAATTCCATGGCCTATCGGTAGATAGCTTTTCTTGAAATTCTTCATGCTAAACCTCTTTAGCATAGTATCTATGTACGTAGACTGGGTTAAACCAAGCAACCTTTTAGATCTATCACTATAGATCCTCAATCCTAGGATGTAGGAAGCTTCTCCCAGATCTTTCATGGAGAACTGTGACGACAGTCAAACCTTTATTCCTTGTAATGTAGGGACATCATTCTCGATTAAGAGAATATCATCCACATACAATACAAGAAATACCACTACTGGACCATTAGCCCACTTATAAATGCAAGACCCTTCTCCATTCTTAATGAAGCCATACGTCTTGATCGTCCTATCAAAATGTATGTTCCAACTCTGGGATGCCTGCTTAAGTCCATAAATGGACCTCTATAGTCTGCACACCTTAGACTCATCAGTGGATGTGAATCCTTCAGGTTGTATCATATACACCTCTTCATCCAGCTCTCCATTTAGGAAAGCTGTCTTCACATCCATCTGTCAGATTTTATAGTCCAGATGGGCAGCTATCGCAAGCATAATCCGAATGGATTTGAGCATTGCCACAGGAGAAAATGTCTCGTCATAGTCTATACCATAATGTTGACGATATCCCTTGGTAACCAGACGGGCTTTATAGGTTTTCACCTTTCCGTCTGCGCCCCTCTTCCTCTTGAAGACCCACTTACACCCTATGAATTTTACTCCTTTGGGTGGGTCAACCAATGTCCACACATCGTTGACCTTCATGGATTCTATTTCAGATTTCATGGTCTCTACTCATTTCTCAGAGTCGGGTCTCTGCATTGCATCCATGTAGGTGATTGGATCATCATCATTTTCATCAAGTTCGATAGAATCGTCATCCTGGATCAAGAAACTATAGTATCTATCCGGTTGACATGGTACTCTATCAGATCACCTTATGGGTGCTTGAACAATGGGCTCCGGATCTGATCTAATCGAATCTGATTCAGGTTCAGTAACTTGTATCAGTTTTTTCACCTGTCGAACTTCGTCAAGTTCGACCTTAGAGGCAACAGTCCCTTCACCAAGGAACTCTTGTTTCAAAAAGATTGCCTTAAGTCTGACAAACACCTTTTGCTCATCAGCCAGGTAGAAATAATATCCTTTGGTCTCTTTTGGGTATCCTATAAAATTACACTTGTCAGACCTAGGTCCTAGCTTGTCCGTAATTAAATGTTTAACATAAGCCAGACACCCCCAAACCGTAAGGTGCGAGAGTACTGGCTTACGTCCTATCCATATCTCATATGGTGTTTTGATTACCGACTTATTCGGAACTCTATTTAGAAGGTAACAAGCCGATTCGAGCGCATATCCCCAGAGGAAGATCGACGAACAGCAAACCCCATCATGGATCGAACCATGTCCAACAAGGTCTGATTCCTCCTTTCAGATACACCATTATGCTGTGGTGTTCCAAGAGGAGTCCATTGAGAGAGAATTCTATTCTTCCCAAGATATGTCAGAAACTCATTGGAAAGGTATTCACCTCCTCGATCAGATCGAAGAGTTTTAATACACTTCTTAGTTTATTTTTCTACCTCATTTCAAAATAGTTTGAACATTTCAAATGACTCCGACTTATGCTTCATTAAATAGACACACCTATACCTCGATAGGTCGTCTGTGAAGGTTATGAAGTAGAAATATCCACCTCTTGCACTTGAGCTCATGGGTTCACATACATCAGAATGTACCATAGCCAAGAGTTTACTGGCTCGCTCACCTTTTCCAGTAAAAGGTGACTTGATCATTTTACCAAGAAGATAGGACTCACAGGTTGGAAGTGATTCACAATCACCTACTTCAAGAATTCCTTTTTAAGCCAACCTGTTTATCCTGTTCTTATTGATATGACCTAGCCTACAGTGCCAAAGGTAGACTTCTGACACATTATCTATTCTAGGACATTTACCGGAGATTTGAATCACATTAACAGGTTGTGATAGAAAGTAAATTTCATTATTAAGTTGTCCAACAAATATTGTAATATCATTCAAAATAATATTGCAAATATTTTTTTTATTAAAAATTGATAACCGTTCATGGCTAAAAGGCCTACAGAAATAATATTTAATAAAAAATTTGGACAATAGTGACATTCACTCAGAATTATATTTCGAGAATTGATTACAAGGTTCATGATTCCTAATGCTAGAATTGGAACTTTGCTTTTATCTCCAACGTTCAGGAACCTCTCGCCTTTATCAAATCTCCTACTGACATGCAGACCCTGCATCGAATTGCAAATATGATAAAGGCTTTCGGTATCCAATACCCAGGCAGTAGTATCACAAATGAAAAGTTGCAAGGTGTTATCATATAAGTACCTTGCTTCTTCTTTGGCCTGTTCGGATCCAGTGAGGCAATGTATAGAGGACAGTTCCTCTTTCAGTGTCCCTGCTTCTTGCAAAAGAAGCACTCCACCTGGCTCTGGTCGGGCTTATGCTTCTTGGTCTGACCCTGTACAGACGTCCTAGCATGCAGCTGCATCTTCTTATTCTTCTTCTTCTTGTTCTTCTTCCCTTTTTTAAAGGATCGACGATCAGAAGAAGACCCTCCCACAATATTCACCGACTCCTTATGAAGCTGGTGATCCTTCTTAAAGTTTTGCAGCAATCCTAACAAGCCGTGGTAGTTCACTGCAGGCTTTGTCATTAGAAAATGAGTAAGGAAGGGAAGGAAGGACTTGGGCAGAGAATTAAGGATCGCATCCTTACCGAGCTGCTCGTGCAGGAAAAAACCAGTTTACTTAGGTGCTTAATCATTTCGATCATGTACAGCACATGATCAGTGACTGAGGCTCCATCCCTCATCCGAGCATTGAAAATTGCACAACTAGTTTTGTCCTTTCAACGTCATCAGGCGTGCCAAAAGAGTCGTTCAACATTTGAAGCATCTCCTGTGGCTGGGCATTCTCGAACCTGCAGCTGAACTCATCATTCATTGCCGCCAGCATAATGCACCGAACGGTGGTGCGGTCATTGAGCCACTTCTGGTAAGTGTCTCGGACCACCCCTCTAGCATTCGGAGCTGGCTCCTCAGGTGCCGGATCTGTTACTACATAAAGGATCCGCTCATGCTCAAGGATGATTTTTAATTTTCGATACCAGCTATCGAAATTAGGTCCCATGAGCTTGTCATTATCTAATAATGATCGGAGCGATAGGGTAGTGGCCATAGCTGCATAAAAAAAAATCAGACCTATATTAGTACATAAATTATTAATACTAAAGACTTGAACTTTAGTCTAAAGTTTCTCCCAGTATTTTTACGAATTGGTAGCCTCAACCTCCAATTCGAAAAATTATTTTAATTCCTTAGTGGGTACTAGAATCCACACAGACTACACACGAGCCCAACTTTGGTTGGTCAACCCATGTGCATCTATGGGTAGGTTCATAACCAGTTGTTTCTCTAAACAACTTCTAGTAATTAATTTTGCCCCTGAACCTAATCAGTAGGCTTTGGCCTCCACTGAAAAGATTTGGTTAGGTCCAACTATTAACATGATTTGATTTGGTGAATCAGATCAATAAATGATCAGGTCCGACTTTGGCGGCCAACCTGACCACCATCAGAAAGACTCAAACCAAATTATCATATTATGAATGATAATTTCATTAGTCAATAAGCACCAGGCCTTTGGGCCTCCAATGATTATTAAACTAATGACTCATTATCACTCACTTAATAAGAGGCTATGATTTAGTTATCAATATAACTTAATTATTTTTAGGGACCTAATAATTTTTGAGAATTTTATCAAAGAATCGAAGAGAAAAAAATATTCAGTCAATTTTAATCCTCCCACTGACTTCACCAAGTCAGATTAAAAAAGATTTAATTAAAGCCGGCATTAGGAGCACCTAAATTAGTCACACTGATTTACCTAATGACATGGGTGAGCCCTAATCACTAAGTGATCTAATCAAAATCTAATTCACCAGATTGGCCAGGTAAATGAGATCAGTGGTGGGGATAAGCCATTAACTCGTTAGAGATCAAATCACTGCGAGTAGCTCCCACTTAAAAATCACTGGTCAAACTGCCAAACTTACCTTAGACATCAACCGGTTCATTAGTTTCAATTTGATCAATTTAGTAAATAGGGTTTCACCGCGTAGCCATGAATTAAGTATATCTTGGTCTAGTTAAAGACATGGACCCATTCAACTATAACTATTGGAGTTGAGTCTAGAGTATCCTTGACTTAATCTAATTCAACTTTTGATTAGATTTGACCAATTACTCTAATTTAGTCCATTTCTTTAAGCTAACCTTAGGTCTAACCCAATTATGGACCTAATCTATCTAACCCATTGACCCACAAGTTTATGCAATTGTCTTAGATCTTAATTCACAATTCTAGACCTACTAGACAATACTTAATTCTTTTAATTAAGTATTTGGGCTGATGGATCAGGATTTGATATTTCAAAAATAATTTTTAAATTTGAAAGATTTTATTTTCTGTTCACCAAATATGTTGACTCATTATACAAATATATCAACACATTTCATAAATAGCAATCATATTGCTAATTACATAATAGAAAATAACTCAATCAAAATAAATCATGAATATTCTTTTAGACTAATCTAACACATTCATGATAAATTTCACAATTGAACTATACAATTAATTTCTTTCGCTACTTCATCTGCATGGGATATAATTGCAGCGGCACCCTTATCGCCATAGGAGACCCCATCGAATGGGAGGAGAGGGCCTTTAAACCCTACTTTTTTTCTATGATCGGACGGTTATGGCAACCAACCCAATTCGATTACTTGCTACTTGGATCAAGTATTTCTAAATATACCAATTTTAAAATTTAAATTTTAAATTTAAATTTTAAATTTTAAATTTTGAATTTCAAATTTCAAATTTTAAATTTCAAATTTTGAATTTTAAATTTTGAATTTCAAATTTTAAATTTTAAATTTTGAATTTTAAATTTAAAATTTCAACCAAATTTCAAATTTCAAATTTTTGAATTTCAAATTTCAAAATTTAAATTTTGAATTTCAAATTTTTTAAATTTTGAATTTCGAACAACTTTCAAAATTCAAATTTTAAATTTTAAATTTTAAATTTCAAATTTAAACTTTTAGATTACAATTTAATCTACGCATGCAAATATATATATCATATCTAAGAACCCGTTCTGATACCATTTGTGGAGAAAATCAGTGCAGGGGTAAAATGGTAATTTTAAATTTTTTAAAAAATTATGATTTTATAGTGGAAAAATATTAATTAATCTAATTAATTAACATAAATTTATCTTACATTAGGATCTAAATATGATGTATAGCATGCATGCATTTAAATTTGAAATTCGAATTTGAACAGTAAATACTTGACTGTAATGTGTTCAGAACACAATACCTTTGTGCGGGTAGTAGATCACCATAATCTGATCACCGTCGGAAGAGTCTGATTATCACGATACATCCACATAGCATATCTGGCCTCTGCGGATCATCCACAGAAGCTCCCGGTCTGATCGACTCCTCATGAGTGCTAGCTCGTTGTAGAGTCCTTTCGACGGTCGATGCTGATCGAACTCCTTCGATCGATGTCTGTCAATTCTTTGGATGCTTCATATCATCAACAAACGTGCTTGAGAGGATGTTGAAGATCTTTCTAAAATTTGGTGGGCTCACGACACTCGTAGCTCACCTTCTCACTTTCCGAACTCCAGGCTGAAACCTTGAAGAACTCACTGAAACCCTGCGCACACTTTTTCTTTCTTTTTTTTCTTTTTCTCTCGGAAGGATTTAGACCTTCACCTTGCACACAAGGATTCCTCATGCCTAGATTTTCTCTCCAAAATTTTTCTTACACACGCCCCACTCTTCTCCTCCTTTTAAAATAATGTCAAACGTCTTATCCATGTGAGAGGATAAAGATGAGTAATTGCACATTTGAATTCAAATTAAATTTTGAATTCAAATGGAAATCAATTTATTCCTATCCACTAAGGGTGTGAGAAGAGGAGGGTGTGGCTTAATTTGTGCATGAGTGATTTCATGAGAAACATTTCTCATGTAATAAATGGGACGTTAAAAGAGGATAAGGTCAAGGCGCTAAGATTGGTTGCTCATTCAAATTCAAACTTTATTTTGAATTTGAATGGCCAACCAATCATCTTTATCCACTCATATGGCGCATTAAAGTAGGATGTGAGGAGGGCTTTGCAAGAGAAAAAATTCATGAGAACTTCCTTCTCGTGAATTCAAAAGGGCGCAATGGAAGTGAGGTGGCGCAGGGAGAATGGGTCAAGGTGGTTTCATTATTTAAACCAACCTAATTGAACCAAATAAGTTAGGCCCAATTAGACTAATTTAAACCCAACTAAATTAGGCTTAATTATGCTTAATAAAATCTAATCAAAACAGAAATTGATTAAGCCCAATCCCTGATCAAATCAGGGACCAAACCATCTCGATGATTAGGTCAACTCTTAACCTAATCGGATCAAACCCAACTGAATCCAATTCAATTGAACTTGATCTAAAAATAATTATTCAATCAAATTGAGTTAATTAGTGATCAAATCACTAATTAAAACTCTGATAAATATTGAGTCCAAATCTGATGGGTAATCGGGCATCAGAATTCATCGATATGTAACCCTGATCGAAGAGTCCCAAATCAGTGGGACTCTTGACCCCGATACCCAAAATATGGAATTCATGATCAGAGAATCCTAATTCTCGATCACAGAATTTCAGACATGAAAGACTCTTCACTAGCTATCAGATCAGATAGGAACCTCTAATGTGTGTGATCCTGCAAGTTTGAACCTAAGCCAGTAGCACAGGAACCAATTCTTGTACTAATCGAAGTGACCATCTAGCAATGGTACCCGATATCCGGATAGGTCGAATAGTTATAATTGCAACACTCAGAACCTATGTGAATATGGTTACTGTATAATTCATCCTTTTGACCCCTATGTTTAGGATGACTCAGGGTTAAACTGTCAATCCTGATCAGATCATCCGAATCGTGCTCAACTCAAACAGTCCTATGACTCCTCACTAGGACTACTCTGGCCAAGATTTTGCTAAATTGAAACACGACTGTACACAGCTCCTAAACTGGAGTGGTCAATTCCATCTTGACACATGCACCGATAAGTCAAGTACTTGACTACACCCAGCAGCCTTCCGTTACTGAATTAGAAATTCAGATAGTCCAGTGCCTAAGTGCAGTGAGTTGCTTGCAAGTCACCGTGGCGGTCTCAAGTCGGAGGGATATTTATATCCATATTCCATCAGAGCAAATCTTGACAGTAGAAATAGCTCCGGAGTCGGTCACGTTCAGTACAGATGTACTCTTACATCTCACCTGTATGCCATACCAGTGTCTCCACACTTATTGGTTAAGAGGATAACCAACCTATATGGCACACAACGACCTATGCTTGATAAACGTTGTCGTCCTTGGTAACAACGTATCATTTGGTCGCGAACAGATTTAAGGACTAAATGATAAATCCTCCTTTGTCGAGTCTAAATAGTCCTAAGAACTTCATCACAACATAGGAGTTCATTAAAAGATGAAATATTTTGTGATGAAAAATGTCAAAATAATTTTTATTAATTCATAATTTATGTACATATACAAAAATGAGCACAACGTCAATAGGCTGACGATTGGCTTTGGGATACTATTCCTAATAGTAGACACTCTCAGAAATCACAGATGGAGAAGAAAAGAGGTGAACATAGCAACCCTAGAAGAAGACCCTCTTCTTCTTCTCTTTGCTCACATATAGTTTTGTGTCTATTATATCTCCACGACCCTACACTCTTTCTCCCTGATTTTCACATGCCCCAAAGGTCTCTCAATGCTCCATAATCCATAATAATTTAAAAAAAAAATTCATCTTAAATAAAGAGATATAAAAAATCCTTGTCTAGATCAAATACCTAGTCAAAAAATAACCAAACAGGGCAAGACAATGGGTGCCCAACTCATAGGCGCCTCCTCCTTCTTTTTCTATCATGGACCACCAGCAAAGGGTGCACAATATGTGCCATAAAAGCCACAAAAATTCTAAAAAAAATCTGGATAAAATCAATACCATAAGGAAAGAGTTTTGGTTTCCTAAAATTCTATCTCATAGGATTTGAAATCAAAACTAATTCCTACTTTGACTTGGTCCACAACCACATTTCATGTAAAAGAAAAAGAGTGAAAAGCTTTAGGCATGCGTGAAGGCCTGGGAGAGAAGATTTTGTCGCACAAAATAAGAGAGAGTGGGCATGGGGGGCTAAGGTGGCGTAAGGTAGAGTCCTAGTCTTACTAGGATTCAATCTATGACTTGTTCAAATTTGATTTCTCAAACCAAATCAAATCAAAACTAAATCAACCCAATTAAAATAGGTCTTAATCCAATTAAAAATTTAATTTAATTAGATTAAATTAAATTTAAATCTGATTTAATTTTCTAATCGAATTAGAAATTAGGTTGATCCAAGTCCTAATGGACTAGGACTAGTTTTTTCTTGCACTTGCTTATCCAATAAACCAATTGGACTTGATCCAATCAAGTCCAAACCAAATCTGATTAAATTATATTCAATTAGACTTAATCTTAGCCCATTGGCTCAATTAAATTAAGCAAATTAGCAATCGAATTGCTAATCGATCCTTTTGTAACACTTGCACTAGGTTAAATGTCAATCGTATTGATCATTTAACTCTAGAATGATTCTTAATCGTTGATCAACCATCCAATCAGATCGTGAATTCTAATGTGTATGATCTCATAGGTCTGAACCTAAGTTGGTAGTATAGAAATAAATTTCTGTACCAATCGAAGTGACCATCTAGCAATGGTACCCGACGGTCGGATAGGTCGAATGTGTAGAACAACATCCTTAGAACCCACGCGGATATAGTTTTCATAATTCATCTTCTTGACCAAAATGCTTATAGGACATCTCAGAGTTCAACTGTCAACTCTGATCAGGTTGTCCACATTGTATTTCAAAATATCAAATCCATCTGATGGATTATCCTGGCCAAGGTTTTGCTAAATTAAAATACAGCGACTCATTCTTCTCCAACTCTTGGAGTGGTCAATTTCATCTTGATCACACTCTGACTTCGCAAGTACTTGACTATGCCCAGAAGCTTTCCATCACTGAATTAGAAATTCAGTTAGTCTAGTACCAAAGCACAGTGAGTTGCTTGCAAGTCACTGAGACGATCTCAGGTCTAAGGGACACTATACCTATATCCCATCAGGGACATTCTCGACTGCAGAATACTCTGGAGTTGGTCACGTTCAATGATGATGTATCCTTATATCTCACTTGTATGCCATACTAGTGTCTTCACACTCCTTGATTAAGAGGACAACCAACCCATATGGCCTACAGCGACCTATGCTCGATAGAAGCTGTCATCCTTATTAACAGCCTATTATTTGATCGTGAACAGTTTTAAGGACTAATCGATAAATTCTCTCTTTATCGAACCTAAATAGTCCTAAGGACTTCATCACAATAATGGAGTTCATTAGAAGATGAAAATTTATGATAAAAATACTAAAAATATATTTTATTTATTAACAAATCAATTACAATATAAGGTTGCTCAACCGTCAACAGGTTGACGATTGATTTTTAGGACATATTTTCCAGCAGAGAGTACCATATCAGTCGGGCAAATACTATGATTTCTTAGTCTAGAATGATGACCCCATGGAACTAGATGAGAATGATGAGGATTTGATTACCTATATGGAAGCCATGCAAAGATCCGACTCTCAAAAGTGGCTTAAGGCTATGAAGTCCGAGATGGAGTTCATGGAGATCAATAGTGTATGGATACTAGTTGATCCATCCGAAGGGATAAAACTCATAGGGTGAAAGTAAATTTTCAAAAGAAAAAGAAGAGCAGACGGAAAGGTAGAGACCTGTAAAGTCTGTCTAGTTGTCAAGGATTAGTGTCAGCATTATGGTATTGACTATGACGAGACATTCTCTCTATGACAATGCTCAAGTCTATTCGGATTATGCTTGCTATTGCTGCACACTTAGATTATGAGATCTGACAAATAGATATCAAAACTATTTTTTCTTAACAGAGAGATAGAAAAAGAGGTGTATATGATACAGCCTGAAGGGTTCACATCCATAGACGACTAAGGTGTGCAAATTGAATAGATCTATTTATGGACTTAAACAGGCGTCTAAGAGTTAGAACATGCATTTTGATAAGGTAATCAGAATGTATGGCTTTATTTGGAATGGAGAAGAGCCTTGCGTCTACAAATGGGCTACTGATTCTATAATCATTTTTCTTATACTATATGTAGATGATATACTATTAATAGAAAATGACTTCTTAACTTTACAGAGTGTGAAGTTATGGTTATCATCACAGTTCTCCATGAAGGACTTGAGAGAAGCATCCTACATCCTACGGATGAAGATCTATAGGGATAAATCTAGAAAGTTGTTGGGACCGTCCCAAACCACATACACTAATACCATATTGAAGCGGTTCAATATGAAGAATCTCAAGAAAGGCTATTGTTGGTGCAAAAATCCGCTTGCACCGGAGGAGCTGGAGTTAGAGAAGCCGCGGTCGCCGCCGGGACCTGCAAAGGAAGTCTAAACCGGAGGTGGGGTTGCTCCGGCAAGACCCTCCGACGCTCAAGTCAGTTCTCTGCCTCAACAAGAATGGAGTGCTCGAACGGAGAATTTAGCAGAGTTTTGAGATAAGGCAAAAGAGCTTAAAGAATAACGTATCTGAGTCCCCCTTTTATAGGCGGGGGAGGCAACGGACTGATGGCGACGTTTGTAACCGCCTGGTAGTGGGCCGCCCATGATCAGGGGAATTGATTGCGAAGGATAATGGAGCAGATACGTGGGCATCACCTCGACCCGCCACGTGGAATCTGTTATGAGGGGTGGAGCAGCGTCCGTTGTCAGCGGACAGGAGAATCGCACGGTATCCATCGCAGGAGGTGGAGCAGGTTCGTGGCCGTCACTGTGGCCTGCCAGGGGATAGTGGAGCTGTGCGGAGTCTGCCACAGGAAGTGGAGCAGGGCGGCTATGGTTACTGCGGCCTGTCAGGGAATGATGATACTACACGGAGTCCACCACAGGAAGTGGAGCAGGGTCGTGGTCGTTTTGAGGGCCTGTCAGGGAGCGTGGATCTGTCGATTGAAGCTCGACAACGGGCGGAGCCCGATTTCTGTTGAGGTCCGGGTGAGGTCCTCCTGGCGGTAGGGGTCGTGAGCGGAGCCCGACTCCCCGGGGAGTCCGGGCGGAGCTGTTCTGATGTTGGCGACGGAGCCCGACTCCCGTAGGAGTCCGGGCGGAGCTGCGCTGAGGTCGTCGGGGGAGCCCGGCTCCTGTAGGAGCCCGGGCGGAGCTGTGCTGATGCCGGTGCTGGAGGCGGAGCCCGGCTCCCGTAGGAGTCCGGGCGGAGCTATGCTGATGTCGGAGGCGGGGCCCGACTCCCGTAGGAGTCCGGGCGGAGCTGCACTGATGTCGGCGGTGGAGCCCGGCTCCCGTAGGAGTCCGGGCGGGGCTGTGCTGATGTCGTCGGTGGAGCCCGGCTCCCGTAGAAGTCTGGGCGGAGCTGCACTTGCTGTCGGCGGTGGAGTCCGGCTCCCGTAGGAGTCCGAGCGGAGCTGCACTTGCTGTCGGCGGTGGAGCCCGACTCCCGTAGGGGTCCGGGCGGAGCTGCACTTGCTGTCGGCGGTGGAGCCCGGCTACCGTAGGAGTTCGGGCGGAGCTGCACTGCAAACAAAGTTAAGGGTGAAATCCGGCTCTGATAGGAGTCCGGATTGGGCTTACCAGCGGTTGATACTGAGAGCGGAGCCCGGCTCCCGTGGGAGTCCGGGCGGAACTGTTCTGATGTTGGCGGCGAAGTCCGACTCCCGTAGGAGTCCAGGCGGAGCTGCGCTGATGTCGTCGGTGGAGCCTGGCTCCCGTAGAAGTCCGGGCGGAGCTGCACTTGCTGTCGGCGGTAGAGCCCGACTCCCGTAGGAGTCCGGGCGGAGCTGCACTTGCTGTCGGCGGTGGAGCCCGGCTCCCGTAGGGGTCCGGGCGGAGCTGCACTTGCTGTCGGCGGTGGAGCCCGGCTCCCGTAGGGGTCTGGGCGGAGCTGCACTTGCTGTCGGCGGTGGAGCCCGGCTCCCGTAGGAGTCCGGGCGGAGCTGCGCTGCAAACAAAGTTAAGGGTGAAATCCGGCTCTGATAGGAGTCCGGATTGGGCTTACCAGCGGTTGATACTGAGAGCGGAGCCCGGCTCCCATGGGAGTCCGGGCGGAGCTGTTCTAATGTTGGCGGCGAAGTCCGGCTCCCGTAGGAGTCCGGGCGGAGCTGTGCTGATGTCGGCGGTGGAGCCCGGCTCCCATAGGAGTCCGGGCGGAGCTGCGCTGATGTCGGCGGTGGAGCCCGGCTCCCGTAGGAGTCCGGGCGGAGCTGCACTTGCTGATGTCGATTCCGCTGTGGGTTCCGGCTGTGGGTATTTTATACCCAACACCTGTCCCCCTACATCCGAGTTTTGAATTTCAAACGAAGGAAGTACAAAGAGGTACAGCCAGAACCGTCCCTTCGAATCCCGCGCCCTGTCGCTCCCAGATATTTTGGCATTAAATGAGCGCGTGCCAGAGTCTTTTCGAATTGGGGCGGTACGAGGAGACGCTTCGAAGACCCCGCAGGTATGCTGGCCTAGGCACGACGCAATTATGACCCTGCCAACCGCCAGCCGCCTTTAGCCGTCTGCCACGGGGAGTGGGACACGCGTCGGATGCGGACTGGCCTGGGGGGATTCGAGATCATTATGGCGCCGGATCCCGGGGTCTATTTAAACCCGTCCTCCCCCCTTCAGGCGTCCCACTCCGTTTCTGATTTCTTGCTGGCGTCTGTTATCTCCCCGAGAGTCTGCTCTAGCGAACGCCCTCTCGAGCCGTAGGCGCCCTCCGTTTCTCGCTCCCCAGGCCCCTAGAGCAAGATAGGTTAGTGCCCACCTTCTTCTTCTTACCGTCTAGGGGCTTCTCCTCTTTTCACTTCTTTTGTGTCTTCTCCTGAGTTGACCTTCGGCGTCTCTTTCCCTTCTCGGCTTGCTTTTCTAGGGCCCTTTAGGTTCTCCCCCCAAAGAAAAATGTCTTCTGATTCTTCTGGCCCCGTAAGCTCTGGGAGTTCTTCTGCTTCGAACCCCCAGGCCCCTGTCTCTGCGGACGAACCCGCGTTCGGGGCAGGGCCTCGCCCGATTTTTGCACCGGGCGCCATTCCATGTTCGTCGACTCCGGAAAAACTTCTTCTGATAAGGGCTCGGTACGGGATCCCTTCAGAGTACGACCTGGAGCTTCCTGGCCCCTCTGACCGGGCCAGCGCTCCCCCTCCTGGTCGCTTTTGTCTGTACCAGGAGGCATTTCGCGCCGGACTCCGGCTTCCGCTTCCAGTCTTTGTTGCCGCCTTCTTTCGCTTCTTAGACATTTCTCTCGCCTCTGTCGCCCCGAATTCCTTTAGGTTTTTGGTAGGGTTTCTCTCTCTCTGCCATATAGCCGAGGTCCAGCCATCCCTCGCCTTGTTCAGACATTTCTACATCTTCAAACGCCATCCTTCAGTGAAGGATTGGTGGTACTTCTCCCCCCAGTTCGGTAAGAAGGAGTTGCTGAAGGGCGCCCCTTCTTCGATTCACAACTGGAAGGAGAAATTTCTCTTTGTTTTTTGCCCGACCCTGGAACTAGGTCTGCCCCCTTGGGGGTCTCTGAGGGATTCCGTCCGCCGGGCTCCCAGCCTGGGAGAGGACGACCTCCAGGCCGCCCAGAAGCTTCTGAGTTATCCCGCTCCTTCCCTTCCTAACCTTTTGAGGGAGCAGCTTCTTTTCAACATCGGCCTGAGCCCTCAGGATCCAGCAAGTATATATCTTCCCTTTTCTTGTCTTTTTCTTCTCTCTCTTTCTTTCTCTCTCCTTTTTTCTCTTTTCTCTCTCTTTTTTTTTTTTTTTTTTTGACTCTGGACTGATCGGTGCCGCTTTTTCCTTCTTCTTTTCTTTTCCTGTTATTTTTTTTTTTTTTTTTTAGCAATGGACGCCGAAGCCACACGGATGCTCACCAAGGCTATGAGAGCTCAAAAAAGGAAGGGCGCGACGACTTTCGGTTCGACGAAGAGGGCTAGGGTGGAGGAGATGAGCTTGGCCGCGTCCGTCCAGGCGACCCCGGCGATCGACATTACTTCGGATGCCGAGCCAGCGGCCCCCTGGGCTCCCTCAAGGAGCCCGCCGATTGGGGTCCCCATTCCGGAGGTCCGCCCCACGGAGGCGCCCACCGTGGGGAGGAGAAGGAAATCGGTGGCCCGCAGGTCGAGCAGCCACCGAGCCGCTGCAGACGAGTCTGTCTGCTCCGAGGGGGGATCGGAGAACCCCTTCAACGACAAAGCTCTGATCAGGCGGCTGCTCGATGGTTGCATTCTGTCCGATGTCGTGGAGAGGATCGACCGTGCCGATCCCGAGCAGCGGGCCTGGGACACCTTGGGGTCCTTTCTTGAGGTAAGCGGACGTTTGTTTGCATTGTTGCTCGGTCTTTGTTGTAACTCTCAATCCATCCTTGCAGATCGGGCACCAGCTCTTCGCCTATGTCGAGGCGTCGGGCCGCATGAGAAGGGACCTTCTTCGGGCGGAGGAGTGCTGCCAAGACGAGGTTGCTCGTCTTCAAGCGAAGACGGCCGAGGTGGCCGCCCTCCGGGAGGCTCTGGAGAGAGAGAGACAAGACCGGGAAGAGGAAAGACGAGCCCGGGAGGAGGAGAGGCGAAGCTTGGAGGAGTCGGCGAGGAAGGCGGAGGCCGAGGTCGCCCATCTGGTCGAGCAAACTCCGGTTCTGGTCTTGGAGGCCAGGACCCTTGCGGTGGAGGAGTTCAAGGCCTCCACGGAGATAAGGGAGCTGAACGTCCAGTTCGGTCTGGAGGCGTTCACCAAGGGCTTCGAGCTCTGTCGAGAGAGGGTGGCCAGTAGATACCCCGACCTTGATCTCGGCTTTTTGGAGGAATCTGACGACGAGGCCGCCCCTTCGTCCGCTGCTGCCGCAGTCGCACCCCCCGCGCCGAGCTCTCCACCCCCTGCCCCCGAGGTCTGAGACCTCCGATCTTGTATCTTTCTTTTGTCGCCATATTTTCTTTCCGCTTGTCTTCAAAATTAATCAATAAAATTGAATTTCTTATTATAGATGGTCTTTTCTTCCCCCTGCTCCTCCTTTTCTGCCTTTCTTCTTGTAATGAGTTGGTCTTTGACGTTTGCTTCTTCCGATGGCAGTGTCCTGCCGAAGCACTCCCCTTGCCCCTGGGGTCCCGCTGAAGTCAACTATCCAACGGCTAAAAAAGGAGGTCCTCCACCTGACGAAGAAGTTGAAAAAGTCGGAGGATGAGCTCCGCAAGTTGAAAAAATGCTATTCCGAGGCCGCCGCTGAGGCCGCCCACTTCAGGAGTCTCCAAGTGAAGGCAATCATGGACTACAGTCGGAGGAAGGCGAACTTCGCAAAGGAGCTCGAGGAATGCACGAAGAGCGCCAGCGATCGAACTTGGGCTCAAGAAGCCAGGATCAGCGCCCTTAAGGTGGAGCTGTCAGCTGCGAAGAGGAGGATCGGCCAGCTGGAAGGAAACTCATCCCGGCTCACGACGCGGGATGAGCAGATATGGTCACAAAAGGTTTCCGACCTCCAAAAGCAGCTTCAAGATGCTGAGGTGAGCCATGATGTGCAGCGGGCCAGCTGGCGCCGGCAGGTAGAAGAGTACAAAGGGAGATTCCGTCAGGCGGCGGACGAGGTGGTTCGTCTCCAGAGGCAGTTGGTTACTAGGGCGCAGCTTGCTAACGCTCAAGATACCGAAGAGCTTCAAGCCCTGAGAGGCACTGTCGAAGGGATTTCTGTCTCCCTTGGGGAGAAGACAGCCGAGCTGCAACAAGTAAAAATCCAACTGGGGCTTGAGCGGAAGGCCGTCGCGGATGCAGAGGCGGAGTCCGAAGTTTTGCGGAAGTGGCATCGGGAAGCGGAGGCTGAGAGCCGGCGACTTCGTCAGGCGCTCCAGGATATGCTGCAAAAGAAGGAAGAACTAGAGGAAACGGTGGATAGCCTGAGGCAGTCTTGGTTGGGGGATGGAGGTGATCACCCTAGGTTAGAGGGAGCGGGACCTCCTTAGAGTTCTTTTGTAGTCACCCCCCTTTTGTAGCTGCCCCCTTTTTTCCTTTTTTTTTTTTTGTCGTTTTGTCCCTCTTTCTCTGGCCGTCCTGGCCCTGTAGTACATATATCAGAAATGAGGAAAAAGCACTTTGTGTTACCTTGTCCGCGCGTAGCACCGATATTGTCGTTCGTTGACCCTTTTTCATCGTTTGGCCTGTTTGGCTTAGAGGTCGTCGTGGGAAGGGGCTCTTCCCTTCCATCCGATCTCGTCACGTGGCCAAGCCTCGCCACCATTTTTAACCCTTGCTGGCGAAGTATCGGAAGGAGCCCGGCTTTCTTAGGAGCCCGGGCAAAGTCTTCCTTGGCGGCGGAGCCCGGCTCCCGTAGGAGCCCGGGTGAAGCTTACCTTGGCGGCGGAACCCGGCTCCCGTAGGAGTCCGGGCGAAGCTTACCTTGGCGGCGGAACCCGACTCCCGTAGGAGTTCGGGTGAAGCTTACCTTGACAGCGGAGCCCGGCTCCCGTAGGAGTCTGGGTGAAGCTTTCCTTGGCGGCGGAACCCGGCTCCCGTAGGAGTCCGGGTGAAGCTTTCCTTGGCGGCGGAACCCGGCTCCCGTAGGAGTCCGGGTGAAGCTTTCCTTGGCGGCGGAACCCGGCTCCCGTAGGAGTCCGGGTGAAGCTTACCTTGGCGACGGAGCCCGGCTCCCGTAGGAGTCCGGGTGAAGCTTACCTTGGCGGCGGAGCCCGGCTCCCGCAGGAGTCCGGGTGAAGCTTTCCTTGGCGGCGGAACCCGGCTCCCGTAGGAGTCCGGGTGAACTCTTCCTTGTCGTAGGAACCCGGCTCCCGTAGGAGTCCGGGTGAACTCTTCTTTGGCGTAGAAACCCGGCTCCCGTAGGAGTCTAGGTGAACTCTTCTTTGGCGTAGAAACCCGGCTCCCGTAGGAGTCCAGGTGAACTCTTCTTTGGCGTAGAAACCCGGCTCCCGTAGGAGTCCGGGCGAAGCTTACCTTGGCGGCGGAATCCGGCTCCCGTAGGAGTCCGGGCGAAGCTTACCTTCCACATCGCTCATGTCAGGATGAGGTTCTCCTCCTGTTCCTGACATGGCTGTGGGGTTACATTAGGGCGTTGCAAGGCCTCTCCCCCCATCCGATCTAAAAGAACCGGGCCTTCGACTTTGCTCAAGTTAGGGCGAGGTTCTCCTCCTGTCCCTAACAGGGCTGTGGGGGTACATTAGGGCGTTGTAAGGCCTCTCCCCCCATCCGATCTAAAAGAACCGGGCCTTTGACTTTGCTCAAGTTAGGGCGAGGTTCTCCTCCTGTCCCTAACAGGGCTGTGGGGGCACATTAGGGCGTTGTAAGGCCTCTCCCCCCATCCGGTCTAAAAGAACCGGGCCTTTGACTTTGCTCAAGTTAGGGCGAGGTTCTCCTCCTGTCCCTAACAGGGCTGTGGGGGCACGTTAGGGCGTTGTAAGGCCTCTCCCCCCATCCGGTCTAAAAGAACCGGGCCTTTGACTTTGCTCATGTCAGGATGAGGTTCTCCTCCTGTTCCTGACATGGCCGTTATTTTTGGAGGGGTCATATCCAGTCATAATACATCCGCGTTAAGTAGGAGGGGTGTGTTAGCTAGAAAGAAGAGTAGATTCAAAACGAAATAGTAAGTAATACATTTACAGTATTCTCGCTCCTTCTTGAGGCCCTCCGGCGATGGAGTCGATGGTCCCGATAGGAGGCCGGTCCCCTGGCTGCTCCTCCCTTTTCTGCAGTTCGGGCGGTGGGAGGGCTCTTGGCCGGTCTCCTCTACCCTCAGGCCTGCGGCGGATGAATCTGTCGAGTCGACCTCGCCGGATGAGCTCCTCGATCTCATCTTGGAGCTGGATGCATTCTTCGGTGTCGTGGCCGTGGTCATGGTGGTAGAGGCAGAACTTGTTGGGGTTGCGCTTCCCGGGGTGCGTGCGCATCCTCTCCGGCCTAGGGAGCAGCTCCTTGACCTCCATCAGTACCTGGGCCTTCGAGGCGTTGAGGGGGGCGTAGCTGCGAAACTTCCCTGGCGGGGAACCCCGCCGAAACCTGTTGTCCGGGCTCCTCTGCCTGCGTGCCCGGGGGGGAGTATGGGCGCGCTTATGTCCAGGAGGGGATCGGGAGCGAGGTCGGGCTTCCTTTGGCCTCTTCTCAACTGCGAGCTTACCAGAATCTCCCGCCTGACGCTCCCTCGCAGTCTCTTCATCCTTCATTTTGAAGGCCTCTTCCGCTCGGGCGTATCCTTCAGCCCGAGCCAGCAGATCAGCAAAATTTCTGGGGTACTTCTTCTCCAGGGAGTACAAGAGATCATTCTTCTGAAGGCCACCTTTCAGGGCGGCCATGGCAACCGACTGGTCCAAGTTTCGAACTTCCAACGCCGCGATGTTGAAGCGGTTGATGTAGGCCCGTATGGACTCCCCTTCCCTCTGCTTGATGTTGATGAGGGACTCCGAACCTTTCCGGGGACGTCGGCTGCTGACAAAATGGGCCACGAATTGGTGGTTCATTTGATCAAAGGAGAATATGGTACCCGGCTTCAGAGCTGAGTACCAGTTTCTTGCTACTCCCTTTAAGGTAGACGGGAAAGCCCGGCACAAGATGGCGTCAGGAGCACCGTGGAGCAGCATCATCGTTCGAAAGGCCTCCAGATGATCGACCGGGTCCGACGTCCCGTCGTAGCTTTCGAACTGAGGAAGCTTGAAATTCGGTGGGATCGGTTCCTGCATAATCATTTGGGAGAAGGGAGGGTCAGTGCAGATATCCTCACCGTAAGCGGGAGGCGCATGGCGGAGTTCTTCAATCCGTCGGTTCATCTCCTGGAGCCTCCGGTCCAGGAAATCCTCTCGACTTCGAGTCTCGAGGGTCCTTTGGCAGAACGGGGGCAGGGATCTCCCATGGGTGGAGTCGTGGTCCGATTGAGGGCTCTCCACCTTCGGATTCGCCTTCCCGGGAAGGACGGGGCGGCTGGCCCAGGTGGCCCGCCCCACCGTCAGGTTCTGGCATTCCGGAGATGCCCCTTCCGGATGCGCCGACGCCTGCGGTGGCTGCTGCTGCATTGCCTGTACGGCCTCGACGAGGCCTTTGACCTGCTGCGCCAGCAAGTCAAACTGCTCCACGCCGACCGCCGTCGTCGGAGGGGGAGGAGGAGCTGGCTGAGAAACGGGAGGGGAGGCCGGAGCCTGAGATATGGCTGCGGAGGCCGTGGACCGTCGGGTGGACGCCCTGCGCGGAGGCATCGGGTGTCGATCTCGCAGGGGAGGATTAGGAGTGGGTGACGGAGAGATGGCCGGAAGCGGGTTCGTTGAGCGCTCTTTCAAGAACAAGGGTGCTGCGAAGACACAGGCCCTTCCTCTAGCGCCAATCCTGTTGGTGCAAAAATCCGCTTGCGCCGGAGGAGCTGGAGTTGGGGAAGCCGCGGTCGCCGCCGGGACCTGCAAAGGAAGTCTAAACCGGAGGTGGGATTGCTCCGGCAAGACCCTCCGACGCTCAAGTCAGTTCTCTGCCTCAACAAGAATGGAGTGCTCGAACGGAGAATTTAGCAGAGTTTTGAGATAAGGCAAAAGAGCTTAAAGAATAACGTATCTGATTCCCCCTTTTATAGGCGGGGGAGGCAACGGACTGATGGCGACGTTTGTAACCACCTGGTAGTGGGCCGCCCATGGTCAGGGGAATTGATTGCGAAGGATAATGGAGCAGATACGTGGGCATCACCTCGACCCGCCACGTGGAATCTGTTATGAGGGGTGGAGCAGCGTCCGTTGTCAACGGACAGGAGAATCGCACGGTATCCATCGCAGGAGGTGGAGCAGGTTCGTGGCCGTCACTGTGGCCTGCCAGGGGATAGTGGAGCTGTGCGGAGTCCGCCACAGGAAGTGGAGCAGGGCGGCTATGGTTACTGCGGCCTGTCAGGGAATGATGATACTGCACGGAGTCCGCCACAGGAAGTGGAGCAGGGTCGTGGCCGTTTTGAGGGCCTGTCAGGGAGCGTGGATCTGTCGATTGAAGCTCGGCAACGGGCGGAGCCCGATTTCTGTTGAGGTCCGGGTGAGGTCCTCCTGGCGGTAGGGGTCGTGAGCGGAGCCCGACTCCCCGGGGAGTCCGGGCGGAGCTGTTCTGATGTTGGCGACGGAGCCCGGCTCCCGTAGGAGTCCGGGCGGAGCTGCGCTGAGGTCGTCGGGGGAGCCCGACTCCCGTAGGAGCCCGGGCGGAGCTGCGCTGATGCCGGTGCTGGAGGCGGAGCCCGACTCCCGTAGGAGTCCGGGCGGAGCTGTGCTGATGTCGGAGGCGGGGCCCGGTTCTCGTAGGAGTCCGGGCGGAGCTGCGCTGATGTCGACGGTGGAGCCCGGCTCCCGTAGGAGTCCGGGCGGAGCTACACTTGCTATCGGCGGTGGAGCCCGGCTCCCGTAGGAGTCCGGGCGGGGCTGTGCTGATGTCGTCGGTGGAGCCCGGCTCCCGTAGAAGTCCGGGCGGAGCTGCACTTGCTGTCGGCGGTGGAGCCCGGCTCCCGTAGGAGTCCGGGCGGAGCTGCACTTGCTGTCGGCGGTGGAGCCCGGCTCCCGTAGGGGTCCGGGCGGAGCTGCACTTGCTGTCGGCGGTGGAGCCCGGCTCCCGTAGGAGTCCGGGCGGAGCTGCACTGCAAACAAGGTTAAGGGTGAAATCCGGCTCTGATAGGAGTCCGGATTGGGCTTACCAGCGGTTGATACTGAGAGTGGAGCCCGGCTCCCGTGGGAGTCCGGGCGGAGCTGTTCTGATGTTGGCGGCGAAGTCCGGCTCCCGTAGGAGTCCGGGCGGAGCTGCGCTGATGTCGTCGGTGGAGCCCGGCTCCCGTAGAAGTCCGGGCGGAGCTGCACTTGCTGTCGGCGGTGGAGCCCGGCTCCCGTAGGAGTCCGGGCGGAGCTGCACTTGCTGTCGGCGGTGGAGCCCGGCTCCCGTAGGGGTCCGGGCGGAGCTGCACTTGCTGTCGGCGGTGGAGCCCGGCTCTCGTAGGGGTCCGGGCGGAGCTGCACTTGCTGTCGGCAGTGGAGCCTGGCTCCCGTAGGAGTCCGGGCGGAGCTGCGCTGCAAACAAAGTTAAGGGTGAAATCCGGCTCTGATAGGAGTCCGGATTGGGCTTACCAGCGGTTGATACTGAGAGCGGAGCCCGACTCCCGTGGGAGTCCAGGCGGAGCTGTTCTGATGTTGGCGGCGAAGTCCGGCTCCCGTAGGAGTCCGGGCGGAGCTGCGCTGATGTCGGCGGTGGAGCCCGGCTCCCGTAGGAGTCCGGGCGGAGCTGCGCTGATGTCGGCGGTGGAGCCCGACTCCCGTAGGAGTCCGGGCGGAGCTGCACTTGCTGATGTCGATTCCGCTGTGGGTTCCGGCTGTGGGTATTTTATACCCAACAGCTATCTTCCGATAGGTCACGAAATTATTCTCTCTAAGAAGTATTGTCCGACAACCCCTTAGGAGAGAGAGCGTATGAGTAGAATACTATATGCTTCGATAGTGGGATATATCATGTATGCCATGATATGTACGAGGTCAGATATGGCCTATTCACTAGGGGTAGTAAGTAGGTACCAGTCTGATTAGAAAAAAAACTATTGGAAGATTGTGAAGACAACCCTTAAGTATTTGAGAAATACTAAAGACCAGTGATCTATGTATAGAGATACTGATCTGAAACTTATAGAATATACTGATTTCAATTTTCAGTTAGATTATGATAATAGCAGAAATGTGTCGGGCTATGTTTTAATCTTGAATGGAGGAGCTGTTTGTTGGAAGAGTTTCAAGCAATACACAGTGGTCGATTCTGTATGTGAAGCGGAATACATTGCTGCATTGGATGCTGCAAAAAAGACGGTGTGGTTGCAAAAATTCATCATCGAGTTGAAAGTTCACCTTCTTTTAATAGGCCCATCTTGCTGCATTGTGGCAGCTCTAATGCTATAGCTTAGACGAAAGAACTAAAGTCATACGAGCGTACCAAGCATATTCTGTGCTGCCATCACCTGGCATGAGAGATCGTGGATTGAGAAGACATCGAGCTTCTGAAGATCGATGAAAAGGAGAACCTTGTCGATCTTTTTACTAAAACTCTCGAGATCAAAGAGTTTGATGACTTCAAATGGAAGATGGGTACAAGATACTGCCCTGATTGGCTTTAGTCCAAGTGGGAGTTGTTGAAAATTATATCCTAAAATCAATCGTATGACGATTGAATTTTTTTTATATATAAATTATTTAGTGGTAAATAAAAATTATTTTGGCATTATTCATCATAAAGTTGCATCTTCCTTGTAGAACTCTTATGTTGTGATGAAGTCTTTAGAACTATGTTAGTAAGCGATAAAGAAAGAATTTATTGTATAGTTCTTAAACATATTCATGGCCAAATGATACATCATTACAGGATGATGATGTTTATCAAGTGGAGGTCGTTGTGTGCCATATGGGTTGGTTATCCTCTTAACCAAAGAGTATGGTGATACTGGTACGGCATACATGTGAGATGTAGGAGTATATTATCACGGAACAGGTGACTCACCTACTGAGAATTCTGTTGTCAAAAGCTGTTCGCAAAGCGTATTGGGCATAAGTGTCCCTCAGACCTGAGATCACCATAGTGACTTACAAGCAACTCACTATGCTTTGGTGTCAGACTATCTAGATTTTTAATGCAGTGACAGAAGGCTATTGGGTATAGTCAAGTATTTACGAAGTCTGTGTATGGATCAAGATGGAATTAATTCCTCTGAATTATAGGAGCTGATGTATCGTTATATTTCAATTTAGTAAAGTTTTGGCTAGGATAATCCATGAAATGGATTTGAAAGGTTGAAATATAATGTGGATGAAATACTCAGGGTTGATAGTTAATCCTTGGTCATCTCAGAGCATTCAAGATCAAAGGGATGAATTATGCGGTAACCATATACATAGATTCTGAAATATTTCTTTACAATTATTCGACCTATCCAGACATCGAAGACTATTGCTAGACGGTAAATTCGATTAGTGCAAGAAACGGTTCTTGTACTATCGGCTTAGTGTTCGAATCTATGGAGTCACACACACAAGTCAGATGATGTAGAAAAGGATTGGCCTATGTTTATATATCCAATTTAGAAGTACTTGATTGAATATATAGACTAACTTGATTGAGAATTAAGTTATGAATCAAATGGGATTGAAGAGTTGACTATGCCTAGCTAGTACTACACATGAGATTCAGGTTCAATCCTGGAGATGAACAGTTTTTCATCAATGATCCAAGGAGCCTATGAGAGAGTGGATTAAAGTGCTAATTAATTTTAGATTAGCTCTAAATTAATTAGATGTAATTGGATTCAAAATTTCAAGTTAGACTTGGTCCTAAATCCTAAACAGTTTAGGATTGACGGTCTTTTAAAATTATTTTGAATCAGCTTCGAATTGGATTTGAATTGATCCAATTTTGGATGAGATCTTTAGAACCCATTTTTACTGAGACTCTCTCACTTTCATAGCCGATCAGCACTTGATGTGGTGCTGGTTGCGGGCTGTCCCACGTGGATGTGGGTGTGGGTGCAAAGTGGGCACCATATTAGGCGCCAATCCTTTCTCATGTAGGAATCCTTCTTTAATAAATTATAGACTAATTTAAAATTTATTTGAATTAGGAGTCCTATTCTTATTGAGTTATGAAAATCATCTATAAATAGAGAGGGTCTCTACTTATGGATGTATAGCAATCAAAGTGTGAGAAAAGAGAAAAAGAGAGAGAGAGAGAGGCATAAGGCAGTGTGGGCATCCCATCCTTGGCATATCTCCCCCCTTACCGCCCCTCTTCTCCAAGCCGTCGGCCCTTTTTGGGCACCCCCCTTGTTGGTGTGAGGCATCACACCAGTATCTCTCTTTCCTCCCTTGATGGTCTTGTGAAGGCGCTTCAACTCGAAACTTCATCCCACTTTCCTACGGAGCTTGGCATGCGTGCGAAGTAAAGGGCCTATAGATCTAGACCTATGCAAAAGTTTAAATTCAGATTCTAAAGATTTGATCCCTATTCCACTGTAATCTAGATAAATATTTGACCTTTATTTAGTTAGATATATGAAAAATTTTTAGATGCAATCCTGGTTATCCGCGAGAAACAGACTTTCTTTCCCTTCACATACGAAAATTGAATTTTTTCTAGAAGGCAATTATTAAAAAATAGAAGAGGTGTTTTCTAAAAGATTATATATGGAACATGCATATAGACACCTAGCTTCTAAGGGCAATTTAGATAAAATAAAATATAAGAAATTTTCTATAAAATTATATTTTATGCATCAACAACTATATGGTATCTACATAAAATATTAGAGGAGATGCAGTCTTATAGCCTTCCTAAACAAACGACTGTATGATACATAAAGTTGCACATTTATGCAGTCGCCCATCATCATCTTGGATAAATGGGAGAAGCATAGCCATGTGTCCCTTTCCTTCCATGATGAAACCCTAGCCTCTACACCATCTTCATCATTTCTTTTCCTTTTCTCCCTCCTCCATGATCAATCCTGTGCTAGCACCTCTGATCCATTATCCTAGCTTTGATGACCTATAAACCTCACCCTCCATGCCATCTTCCCTATTTTTTCTCTCCATCTGTTGCCCAGCTATGCAACCCAAGAAGGGGAGGGGGTGAATTGGGTTTTTGAAATTTTAAGGTTAATTTAGAACCATAAGGATTAAGTAATAATAAGCAAGTTATATGTAGTAAGTGATTTAAGCAAAGTGTAGAAATGAGATGCAAGAATACAAAAAATAAAGAAATTTAAATAGAGAGCAAGTAAGCACACTACAAACAATCAAAGTTTATAGTGGTTTGGTGCTAACCTTGTACCTACATCTACTCTCCAAGCTCCTACTTGAAAATTTAAATCCACTAAAACGTATTCAACAAGAATACAATGTCGGTACCTCCAACTCTAGCTATCCCAAGCTAGAACACCTATTTTTTGGATACAAGACAATCCAATACAATCTGATTCAAAATTCAGATTAATCTATCCAAGTTTTGGAATCCTCCCAAAACTAAAGATCAAGACAAAAACAGAATATAAGAGTTAATGACAAAGAAATACAAGTTTAGCTCCTTTAATGAGCAAATAAAACCTTAAATACACTTTATACAACAAGGAAGAAGCTTTTCTGATTCTCCTCAAGGTTGTTGAAAACTTGAATGAGCTCTTGAGAGGTTGGTAAACTTGAAATGAAAGCTTCTTTTGCTTGAAGAAGGCTTTTTGCTTAGGGTTGAAATGAATGCTTGAAAATCTTCTCTTTTTTCCTCCTTCAAGTACCTTTATATCTTCAATAGAGGCTAGAGAAAAATCTGAACAGGATTAGAGCCATTGGAGTACATTAAATGAGTATTAAATACTGTCAAAATGATCTGAAAAATTAGTCATTATGGAGATTTTTTGTCACAAGGATCGACTCATAGGGTCGACCTCTGTGGCGCAGAACAGAAAGTGACTGTTCTATATCTTTGGCTTGCACAGACAACAGAGGTTGACCCCTAGGGTCATCCTCTTTGGGTGTGCCAGCCAAAAATAGCATGCCATTTAGCCTCTTTTGACAGGGGTCGACTCATAGGATCGATCCTTTTCTTTAAACTTAATTTTCTCTCAAAATATATGTCCAAAAAATATGAAATTACCTCCAATAGATCACAAATCTTTTGTTCTTGCTCTTGAGGCTTTCGAATCAGAATTTGATAAAATTATGATTTTGCCCTTGAAATATAATAAATCTTTTTTCAAGCTAAAATCATTAGTAATCCCCTCAAATATTTTGTAATCATCAAAATCAATTCATGGAGTAATAATCTTTCTCTTTTTGATGATGTCAAAATACTTAAGCAAAAACAAAATATAACATATATAAAGCATTGATTAAGAATTTTAAATTTATGAAGATATATCACTTAAACATTATAGCTAATTATTTGAATAAAATGCATTATGAGTAGTTTGAAGATTAGTTTGAAAATTGCTTATAAGATTATTTTCTTTGACACATTTGATTATTACCCAATTTTATTTCTCTACTCTCCCTTTTTATCAACATCAATTAAGATCTTAAGAGATTTTTAAAGAAAAAATAAAAAAGACTCCCCCTCACTATAGCAATCATAAAGGATATTTCAATTTGCTCATATAAAAGATATTGCCATTCATAATATTTCATAGCACATATATGAGGTATTTTTCATATCACATAATTAAGATATTTCAATTGATGTCATTCATAAAAATCAATCCAAATGACATTCATAGAAGTTAAAAGTATATATATATATATATATATATATATATATATATATGTATGTATGTATGTATGTATGTATGTATGTATGTATCCAAAATATGACTGAATACTTAAGTGACACAATACATAAAAGTCAAGTCAAAATACATAGGCTATACAAAAATCATGGGTAACAAAAAATATAACTATCCATGAGTCAATCAGCCAACAAATACAAAGGCCATAAGCTAGATCCTAGACATAAAAGACTAACTATGCCAAATCTAATAAATATCATGACTAGAGGCATCAGAATCAGAGATATGATGAGGAGTCACAGGATCAAAGCCATGGGCACGTCCTTGACCACATCTGCCTCAGCAACGGGTAGAAGTATTGGCACGAGCAGATGGGTGAGAAGGCCCTGGAGCCTAGGAGGATATGGACTCTACTAGGAGAACAATTATTTCAAAGCTCTCGACATGGACTGCATCAGGGTACCAATCTGAGTAGAGACAGCCTCACTGGAGTCCCTGATCTCTCTTCTCAAAAAATCAAAGCCACTCTGCAAAATGCCTTGAAGCCTAGCCGCCTCTGCAGATAGGTTGGAGACCTCCATGATGTCCTCTTGCGGCTGGAGATAGGCTAAGACTAATACCTGTCTCTGCAAATCTAAAACTCTGTCTGTCAGTCTCAAAATATATCTCTCAAGCTGCTCAAGTCGTGTGGACTAAGCTGTAAGCATCTGAAAGATAGTAGAGATATGAGGGATCATAGTCTGGTCCAAAACAGTCTGAGATATCATCCTCTGAGTAATACCTGAGGTGGCAAACTGCTGAGATAAAATGGAAGCAACATGTTGGGACATCAACTCAATCTGATCATTTACAAGTCTGATCTCTGAAGGATCTACTCTGCTCCCTGACTATGGTACAGAAGCATCCCTCCTTACTGACTTTGAGGGACCAGCCTCGTGATCAAACCCGAACTGAATATCAGAAGATACTCTGTGATCATGAGGAGGTGAAGATGGTCCCTCCTCCTCTGCTCTTTCCTCAACACCCTTCAACCAACCACCATCAATCTTTGAAAAATCCATGCAATGCAGTGTGTGGTGGTTGATGATGTCAGAATGTGATAAGCTGGTGACTGCCTCCCCCTCAAAACAGACTTCAAATCTCCTAAAGATCAGGGTGAGTGCCATACCATAAGGCAAGTGAGCCTTAGACCTATTTAGGGTCTCTCTCATAGCCTCAATCATCAGAGTAGAAAGATTCAAGGGAGTCTCGATGATCACATGGTACATGATGCATATATCCCTACCAGATAAGAGGTCATGCCTGCCACTCCTAGGGATAAAAAGTTGGGTCACCATGTGATGCAAAAGTCTCATCTTTACTAAAAGTATCCTTGCTTTTAATTTATTTAAATTTTCTGTAAATGCTCTCCCTAAAATAACACTTAGTCCTCCTTCTTTGATTGGGAGCTCCATATGAGTATAACCTTCACAAGGCAAGTGCAAGATTTGTCCCAAATGCAATGGATCAAGAACAATGTTAACACCTTTCACTGAAGACTTTACTGTTCCATTGTAGTAACTTAAATTTAAATAGAATTCTCTGATCAAATCAACATAAATATTTTTCTTCAATAGATAGTAAAACTCCCATCCTTGACTTTTAATTTTTGATCCAATTGAGAAACTCTCTTTTTCAAAAAACTTAAAATCTATGTACTTTTCGGGTTCTACTTTTCGATTGGAGAGAGGTACCTTGCTTGGACTAAGTGGAGATTGTGAAGAAGCTGGAGTAGGATCTAGAACTGGGGTTGGAGCAGGAGAGGGCTCGGCTGTCATTCTTTTTCTGCGCACATCCTCCTCTAACCCACGAACAGACTTTCTTCTCTACGATAGCTTCAATTTAGAAGCCATTTCGGATAAGAGAGACTTGCAAACAGTTTATAAGACCTAATGAGAGGTAGAGTGGAAAGAATTTTAGAGGAAAAATAAGGATTTTGGGGAGATGGACCGTTGGTTTGGAGAAGAGGGTTTGAAACTAGGGTAAGCTTGATTCGCCCAAAGAAGAAAAAAAAGAAAGGGGATTAAGTTCCTAAAAGGACGATTTGAAGGGGGAAACCCGATGGAAAAGAGATTTTAAGAGATTTTTGCAGTTGAGAAAGTGGAGAGGGAGGAGATTTTTGTTTGATGGGATGGGGAAGACGAAAGGCAAAGGATCGGCTCCTTTACAAATGGAGATTTTCCAATAAAATAGAACGTCCGATGGATTTTAATGAAAATTACAAGTTTATCCTAGGTCGATCCTATGGGTCGACTCATGGCTAGAAAAATTCAAAAAAAATAATAAAAAAAATTAAAAAAATTTAAACTTGAGAGAAGGGTGTCTATTTAAGAGATTGATCATATGAAGGATAGTTTTGAGCTTTTAAGAAAGGAGAGATGAGAATTGAGCTCAAAATTTGATTCAATGAATTTTTGATAAAAAGAACTTAAAATTAGAAAGATACTTAATTTGATGGATCAAGAATTCTTAGTTCTCTCCTAATTTCACAAAATTTATCTTCACTTAAGGTCTTGGTAAAGATGTCAGTCAATTATTTTTCAATACATACATAATCAAGAATTATATCATGATTTTGGATATGTTCTCTTATGAAATGATGTCTAATTTTAATATACTTTGATCTAGAGTGCTGAATTAAATTTTTAATTAGATTAATAGCACTAATGTTATCACATCTTATAAAAATTTATTGAGTTTGATGCCAAAGTCCTCAAGTTGTTGCTTAATCCATAAGATTTGAGCACAGCAACTTTCGGCTGCAATGTATTCGACCTCGACCGTAGACAGTGCCACCGAATTTTGCTTCTTGCTAAACCAAGAGATTAAGTTAACTCCTACAAATTGACAAGTTCTATGAGTACTTTTTCTATGTAATCTACATCCAGCAAAATTGACATCTGAATATCCTATTAAGTCAATTGATGAGTCCTTAAAATATCATAATCTTAAAGTTTATGTACCTTTTAAATATTTAAGAATTCTTTTAACTATATTTAAATGTGATTCTTTTGGATTTGATTGAAAGCGACCACATAGACAAACACTAAATATAATATCTGATCTACTAGCAGTTAAATACAATAAAGAACCAATCATGCCTCTATAAAATTTTGAGTCTATATTTTTACCTCCTTCATCCTTGTCAAGCTTACATGATGGGCTCATGGGGGTACTAATTACTTTGGAGCTCTCCATTCTAAATCTTTTTAGTAGTTCTCTTGTGTACTTGCTTTGGGTGATGGAGATCTTTTTCTTTGTTTGTTTGATTTAGAGTCTGAAGAAAAATATAAGTTCTCCCATCATGCTCATCTCGAACTCCTCCTGCACGAGCTTAACAAAATCTTGACAAAGAGTTTCATTAGTAGACCCAAAAATAATATCATCAACGTATATTTATATAACTAATATATCATCATAATTTTTTTTAATAAAAAAGATTGTATTTATATTTTCTCTTGAAAAATCATTATTAAGCAAGAATTTACTTAACCTTTCATACCAAAACCTAGGTGCTTATTTTAAGCCATATAATACTTTATTTAATTTAAAAATATGATTAAGAAAAGTATGATTTTTAAAATCAGAGAGTTATTCCATATATACTTCTTCAGCAATAAAACTATTTAGAAAAGTATTTTTGACATCCATTTGGAATAACTTAAAATTCATAAAGCATGCATATGCAAGTAAAAGCCTAATTGCTTCTAATCTAGCAACAGATGAAAAGGTCTCATCAAAATCAATTCTCTCTTCTTGATTATAACCCTTTGCAACCAATCTTGCTTTATTTCTAATTATATTTTCATGTTCATCTAATTTATTCCTATATATCCATTTTGTGCCAATTACTGGATAATTTTTAGATCTTGATACTAAAGTCCATACATTATTTTTTTTCAAATTGATTAAGTTCTTCTTGCGTTGTATTTATCCAATTATAATCTTTTTCAGCTTCATCTATGATTTTAGGTTCAAAATGAGAAACAAATACAAAATGATTGTATGCATCTCTAAGTGAAGAATGAGTTCTTACTTCATGTGTAGGATCACCAATGATTAATTTTTTGGGGTGATTGTGATCATACCTCCATTCTTTGGTAGATCATTTGTACCTTGAGGTTGTTTTTGTTCTTCACCTTTATCCTCTTATTTGTTTTTATATTCTTTTTCATTTTGAATTGTTGAGTCTTTTAGGGTGAGCTCCTTCATCCCTTCTATATAAGAGGATCTGCATCATCAATATCTTCGCTCTTCCTTGAAGATAGATCATTAGTCTCATCAAAAACATGTATTGACTCCTCTACTACTAAAGTTCTTTTGTTGAAAACTCTAAAAGTTTTGCTAGAAGAGGAGTAACTAAGAAAAATAGCTTCACGAATTTTGCATCAAATTTTTCTAATCTCTCTTTACCATTGTTCAAAACATCAGCAACCAAAAATATGAAAAAAATATAATGTTTGGTTTTCTTCCTTTCCAAAGCTCATAGGGTGTTTTCTTTAGAATTGGTCTAATTAAAGCACAGTTTAAAATGTAACATGCCGTATTAATTACTTCCGCCCAAAAGTATCTTGGAAGGTTGCTTTCATATAGTATGGTACGGACCATTTCTTCAAGGGTTCTATTTTTTCTTTCTACTATCTCATTTTATTGGGATATCCTAGGTGCTGAAAAATTATGATCAATATCTTTTTATCATAAAATTTTTCAAAATCTTAATTTTCAAATTTGGTTCCATGATCACTTCGAATATTTTGAATAGAAAAATCTTTTTCATTAGTAACTTTTCGATAAAATTTTGAGAACACATGAAAAGTTTTATCTTTATGTGCCAAAAAGAAAATCTATGTAAAATGAGAGAAATCATCAATAATTACAAAGCCATATCATTTTTCATCAAAACTAGTAGTTCTAGTGGGTCCAAATAAATCCATGTGCAATAATTCTAATGGCTTAAAATTTGAAACAATATTTTTAGATTTGAATGAGACTTTTGTTTGTTTACCTAGTTGGCATGTATCACAAATTCTATCCTTTTCAAAATTTAATTTAGGTAAACCGGTAATCAATTTTTTTTTAATAAATTTTGAAAGTGAATGCATGCTAATATGTGCAAGCTTACAGTATCAAAGCCAACTAGTCTTATTAATTTTGGTATTCAAAGCTACTAGATATTGCATGTTTATCTTGAAAAGATCATTCAAATCTACTATATAAATATTACCATATCTATGCCCAATAAATTTAATATCTTCATCATTGGGACTAGTTACTATGTATAATAAAGACTCAAAAATAATTTTGTACCCTTTGTCACAGAATTGACTAATGCTTAATAGATTATATTTCAAACCATTTACTAATAAAATATTTTCAATATACTTGGAGGGTGTAATACCAATGTTACCTATACCGATGATCTTTCTTTTGCTATTATCTCCAAAGGTGATCATCCCTCCATCTTTTGCATCAAGTGTAATGAATTGAGATTCATCACCGGTCATATGCCTTGTGCACCCGCTATCAAGATACCATTTTCGATTTGTTTCTTGGGATGCAAGATACACCTACGTATAAAATCAAGTTTTCACTTTAGGTACCCAAGTTTTCTTGGGTCCTTTTTGGTTAGTCACAATGATTCCTTTCGAAACTCATATTTTCTTCACATTAGAATTTTCAGATTTGTTAGAGAAATATGTGTAGGATTTGTGTCATACTTTGCTACATTTAAAGCAAGTAATATTTAAAAACTTGTTGCTTGATGAGTTCATAAAGATATTTTTCAGAAATTTTTATTTTTTTAAAGGGTTGTATTCAAGATCGGCTTTATCATAAACGGTATTTTGATTATCAAGTATCATTTGAAGTTTATTTGAACTTAGAGTGAACTTTTCTATCATAGATTTTAACTTAGCAATTTCATTTTTCAAGTTCAGATTTTCTTGTGTCAAGATCAATTTTTTATTTAAAATAATCTCATTTTTTTTTAGTAAAGATTGATTCTTTGATTTCAATTCTTTATTCTTTACTTTTAACTTCTTTAGATTATCAAGTAGATCATAAAATATTTCTTGAAGTTCTTCAAAAGTAAAGTCATTAGGAGTTTCAGTGTTTACCTCATTTTTATGTGCCATAAGGCATAAGTTGGCTTATTCATATGAAACTTCTTCTTCGGAGCTTGACTCATCACTATCACTCCATGTAGCCACCATAGCTTTTTTCTTATACTTCTTGAGGTCCTTCTTAAGTTGTGGACATTCGGACCTAAAGTATCCCGACTTCTTACATTCATAACAAATAAGGGGCTGCTCCTTATCCTTCTCCTTGTAATGCTCTCCTTTTATAGGTGGCCTCTTTCTTATCCCTTATTATTTTTCTTCAAAAATCTTTTAAACTTTTTAGTGATGAGGCCTATTTCTTCATCTTGCTCTTCATTTTCTGTTTCATCAGATTTCTCATCGAGTTGAGCAGTGGATTTGAGGACGATTGTCCTCTTCTTCTTGACATCTTCTTCTTGATATTGTTTCATACTTAGCTCGTGTGTCATTAGCGATCCTAGAAGCTTCTCCAAGGATAAAACATTCAGATCTTTGGCTTCTTGGATTGCAGTCACATTGGCCTTCCAAGTCTTTGATAAAGACCTAAGAATCTTTCTCACAAGATCGCTGTTAGAATAAGACTCACCAAGATTTTTTAGACCATTAATAATATCCATAAAATGAGTAAATATTTTAGTTATTGATTCATCATTCTCCATTTTAAAGAGTTCATATTTGTGCACAAGCATGTTAATTTTTGATTCTTTAACTTGATTAGTGCCTTCATGTGTTACTTCTAATCTATCCCATATTTCTTAGCCGACATGCATGTTAAAATGCGATTAAACTTATTAGCATATAAAGCACAATAAAAAATATTCATGGCTTTAACATTGAGTTGAGCCATTTTCTTGTCAACCTCATCCCATTCTCTTTCGGGTTTGGTTGATTCTACACCATCAACTATCTTATTAGATGTGTGTAGTCCATTAACTATGATACTCCATATATCATAGTCAAGTGTTTGAATAAAAATTTTCATCTGAGCTTTCCAATAGATATAGTTTGATCTATTGAAAAGTGAAGGTCGGTTTGTGGACTGCCCCTTGGCTAGTAAAACATCAACTTGAGTTGCCATAGATATTTAGCTCTTTGATGATTAAATTAAAGTAGGACTAGAGCACCGAACTCTGATACCACTTGTTGTCCAGCTATACAACCCAAGAGGGAGGGTGAATTAGATTTTTAAAATTTTAAAATTAATTTAGAACCACAAGGATTAAGTAATAATAAACAAGTTATATGTAGTAAGTGATTTAAGCAAAGTGTAGAAATGAGATGCAAGAATGCAAGAAAATAAAGAAATTTAGATAGAGAGCAAGTAAGCACACCATAAACAATTAATGTTTATAGTGGTTCGATGTCAATCTTGCACCTACATCCACTCTCCAAGCTCCTACTTAAAAATTTAAATCTACTAAAATGTATTCAACAAGAATGCAACATTGGTATCTCTGACTCTAGCTATCTCAAGCTAGAACACTTATTTTCTGAGTACAAGCTAACCCAATACAATTCGATTCAAGGTTCGGATCAATCTATCCAAGTTTTGGAACCCTCCTAAAACTAAAGATCAAGACAAAAACAGAGTATAAGAGTTAATGACAAAGAAATACAAGTTTAGCTTTTTTAATGAGTAAATAAAATCTTAAATACACTTTACACAATAAGGAAGAAGCTTTTCTGATTCTCCTCAAAGTTGTTGAAGACTTGAATGAGCTCTTGAGGGGTTGGTGAACTTGAAATAAAAGCTTCTTTTGCTTGAAGAGGGTTTTTTGCTTAGGGCTAAAATGAATGCTTGAAAACCTTCTCTTTTTCCATCCTTCAAGTGCTTTTATATCTTCAATAGATGCTAGAGAGAAATCTGGACAGGATTAGAGCCATTGGAGTACATTAAATGAGCATTAAATGCTATCAAAATGAGCTGAAAAACTAGTCATTATAGAGATTTTCCGTCACAGAGATCGACTCATAGGGTCGTCCCCTGTACAGGGATCGACTCATAGGGTCGACCTCTGTGGTGCAGAACAGAAAGTGACTATTCTGTATCTTTGACTTACACATATAATAAAGGTCGACCCCTAGGATCATTTCTTTTGGGTATGCCAGCCAAAAATAGCATGCCATTTAGCCTCTTTTGACAGGGGTCGACTCATAGGGTCGATCTTTTTCTTTAAACTTGATTTTCTCTCAAAATATACATCTAAAAAATATGAAATTATCTTCAATAGATCATAAATTTTCTATTCTTGCTCTTGAGACTTTCGAATCAGAACTTGATAAAATTATGATTTTGTCCCTGAAATACAATAAATCTTTTTTCAAACCAAAATCATTAGTAACCCTTTCAAATATTTTGTAATCATCAAAATCAATTTATGGAGCAACACCACCCCCTTCTTCTCCATGATCGATCTCATATCATATCTCCAAGCAATCCCTCCTTCGGTTACCATAAATTTTTGCTCCCTTTCTCCATAGCTTTTCCTTCTTTCCCCTCCCTCTACATGCTCGATCCATGTGAGCACCCATCCTCCAGTTTCGATGACCTCCAAATGCCATTTTTTATACCCTCTTCCTATTTTGTTCCTTCCCTCTCCCTTTATATGTCCGATCCTATGTTAATACCTCTTATCAACTACTCCTTCGATTCCAATGAGCCAATACTATCTTTTCTTGTAACTCTTCCTTCTTCCCCCTCCCTCTCTGCTCGATCTTGCACTAGAACCTATCTTTCTTCTTCCACTTCTCAGTTTCTTCCTTCAACCTCTGCATTCTCTTCTCTCTCTCATAGCTTCCCCCACCATACCTTATGCCTCCATTTTCCTCCCTTTTAGTCTGCTTAAAGCTCCCCCCATGCTCTCTACTCCCATGCTCCTCTACATCTCTCTCTTCTCGATCACTTCATCCTTCGCCAATAATGGAAAGAGGATGGTTGGCTTTCTTTAATAGCAATCTCTTATCCTAGTGCCTCTCTCTACGAGCCACTATAAGAGAATGGCTAGCACCCCCAACTGGCAGCTGGAACAAAGCCACCATTTGAGCTAATTTCAATATTTTTCTCTTCCAATTTTAGCTACCTTTGCTATTTTTATTCACTAAATTTTTTCATGGTTCTTGAATAATCATATTTCTATTTTTCCACCCTCTACAGTATTTTTTCTATTATTTTAAGGGAAAAATGAACCAAAATATCTCTCTCTAAAGAAAGAGAAAAAAACAAATTTATAGTATTTCATATATCTTCCATGTCACTCTTTTTTTCTATCCATTTCTTTCTGAGAAAAAATGCATGAAAAAAGCAAATGCCCACCTTTTAAGAGATAAAGAAAAAAATGTATAATTTTTCTATCCTCTGTAATGTTTCTTACTTCTTTTTCAAGTGAAAAAATGCATGAAAGAAAAACTCCAATGTATGCCTTTCACCTAAAGAGAGAAGGAAAAAAATAAACATTTCATCTATTTTTGAAACCACTCTCTCTTTTTACTAAGAATTTTTTCGAGAAGAAATGCATGAAAAAAGAAATGCTTGCCACTGAAAGAAAAAGGAAGAGATATATATTTTTTCTCATATTTTCATCTGTATCTATGTTTCTTTCCACTGTTAATTTCTCTTACCACTCAATGTTTTTTCCTTTACTATTCTCCACTATTTTGTTTAAAAAATAAAATTCAACATATTTTTTTGAAAAAAAGATTGTGACATTCAATGTCATTGTCCCTAACATGAAAAGTAGTCTAAATCCATCCATAAACAAATATTGGCATTTAGCCTGAATGTCTTACGTTAAGCAATGAATGATACATTCTCTCTGCTTATTTTTCTATATTGTGGAATACGAAAGGCAAACCCTTAGGAGCAACACCCCACATACACTCAATCTTTTTTGAAGTGGAGGAAAAAAAGAGTTGGGACTTACATTATAGGCTCAGAAAGTAAAGGGCACGATAGCATGTCCATCTTAAGAGGAAGAAATATCTACAGATCCTGACTAATGCGGTACACATCCACCAACCCTAGTTATGTAACTACAATCAGGTTAATGACCTTAAACAGAGATAAAATATATAACCCTATTAGTGAGTTACTAACCTCTGTCTCTCTCCCCATATCGAAGATGGTAAATTTAAGCCATCTGTATTATATAAGTTAAGTCCAAGCCTTTGACATTTGCAGCCCTCTCTCATCCCATATAGACATATTTTATATAGGCATGGTGGTTTATGCACCTAGTTGTATGGCCATTTATAAGCATTCACTCACCATGACATCCATGATCCTCTCTTTCTCATCCATGTCCCATATGAGCCTTATTAATGAGCCCATGGCCGACACATGTAAAAAAAATAAAGAGAAAAAAAATTTGATGATGGCCTAACACTATGCCATCCTCTGCTCTTCTCACACCTACCCATGTTCCTCTTCGATGAACCCACATCTTGACGCTTGAACTCAGAGATAAAGTAAAGGAGCACAAGTGCAATATATAAACACTCGATGCTCTAGAGAATCCACTATCTTAGACATGAGCACATTTGCCACCACAGTAGAATCCACCAACACAATAGCTTCACATAATGATCAACTCACTTTCCAACAAGTAATATAACTCTACATTTATGTATGTGATAAGTCCCTATACCTCTCGGGCTCTGTAACTACTTTCTTAATTAATTACCCCCACTTCCATCAACCCATCATAAAATCAAAAAAGATTTTTATGCATGCATGAAAGTAATACTACTTTTAAAACAAAGAAAGATGGGCATGCATACTATGGTGTCATTCTCCCTCGGTTGGAAAAAACTTATCCTCAAGTTTGGCTTGCACGTCACCTTCATAATATCGTAAAGAAATCTGCAATATTAAAAGTCAATGAAACATTGTAGTCATCGAACAACTCGATCTTGTAGGCATTCTTTCCAATCCTCTTGAGCACCTTGAATAGCCCATCTGCCCTCGGTTTAAGCTTGCCATGCCAGCCTTGTGGAAAATACTCTTTGCGATGATGCAGCCACACTAATCTCTTTCCTTGAAAGCTGTCATTTACGATGTTTGTTGGCTGCCTTTTGATACTTCTCATTGTACTGAATGATATGAGCTCGAACTTGCTTATGGAGTTGCTTAATGTGCTTGGCTTATTCATCAACATCATTGCTAAAAGGATGAGTAATAGGGAGGGGAAAAAGGTCAAGCAGGCTAATAGGATTGCGACCATGACTACTTGAAATAGATTTGCACCAGTTGTTTGACTAGATGACCGGTTGTAAGTAAATTCGGCTTGCGGCAGGACTAAATCCCATTGTTGAATATTCTTTTCCACGAAACTCCATAGAAGATTGCCCTAGCTTTGGTTGACGGCTTCCGTTTGGCCATCAATTTAAGGGTGATGGGAAGAACTAAATTGGAGGGTAGTGCCCAACTTTCTCCATAAAGTACGCCAAAAATGACTGACGGACTTTAGATCTCGATCGAAAGTGATCATCTTAGGGATGCCATGATGTTTAATTATCTCCCAAAAATAGAGGTCGATGATATGAGTAGCATCCATCATCTTCACATTAAAAAATATACTATTTTAGAAAATCGATCAACGATCACCATGATAGAGTTCTTATTCTGTTAAGTTAGCGGTAGACCCAAAACAAAGTCAAAACTCACATCCTCCCATGGTGCATTTGAAACATGCAATGGAGTATTGAGATCGGTATTTTGAACATGGCTCTTAGCAATATGACAACTTCATAATCTTGCAATATAGTTAGAAATTTTTTTATATTGATGTGGCCAATAAAAATACTCTTGTAATGTAGCTATTATCTTGTCCATACTGAAGTGGCCACCAAGTCCCCGCTCATTAGCTTTCCTAATAATAAAATGATGTAGAAAATATTGAGGAATACATAGAAGGTTGTCTTTGAAAAGATAGCCATCATGAAGAATAAAGTTGTTGTAAGGCCCACTTGAACATTTTTTCCATAACTTGCCAAAGTATAAATCATCCTCATAGAGCTCCTTGAGCACCTCAAAAACTAATACTTGCACCTGCATGGTTAAAAGCAAAGAATAACTTTGGCTTAAAGCATCCACCACCTTGTTTTGCTCGCCCCCCTTATGTTTAATATGAAAAGTATAAGCTTGTAAAAACTCCACCCACTTAGCATGCCTCCAATTGAGTTTATGTTGGTCTTGAATATGCTTCAAGGCCTTATGATCGAAAAAAGCACAAATTCCTTAAAAATAAGATCGTGACGTCAATGCTCCAAAGCTCGAACAATAGCATGAAACTTCTTATCATAAGTAGAATATTTTTGTCGAGAATCATTTAAGTTTTTCACTAAAGAAGATAAAGGGTTTACCTCATTGGTGAAGTACCATACTGATTCCTACATTTGAGACATCATACTACACCTCAAACACTTTGTTGAAGTCGAAGAGAGTGAGAAGAGGAGCTTCCACCATTTTTATTTTGAGAAACTCAAAGCTCTTTCTTGAATCATCCATCCATTTGAAAGGATCTCCTTTCAAGCAATCATTGATAGGGGCAATGATGGTGTTAAAATCTTCGATAAAGTGCTAGTAAAAAGAAGTGAGACCATGAAAAGTTCGAATGTTATATAGTAAAATAGGTTCAACTACGTAGCAATAGCCTCAACCTTCACTGGATCCATCTTGATACCTTCGACCGAGACAACATAGCCCAAAAAGACCAAGCTAGTTGTCGCAAGGTTGTATTTCTTTAAGTTGGCGTATAGCTTTTGCTCCCATAGAACTTAGAATACTTGCCGAAGATGCATCATATGATCTTCAATACTTATACTATAAATCAAAATATCATCAAAATAACTAACAAAAAATTTGTCAATAAAGGGTTTGAATACATAGTTCATAAACTACATAAACATACTCAGAGCATTTGAGAGGTCGAATGGCATGACCTATCAACTCATAGAGACCATCATGTGTCTTGACCATTGCCTTCCATTCATTGCTAGGGCACATATGAATTTAATGGTAGCCACTCCTTAGGTCAACTTTAGAGATGACCAAGGCACCATGAAGTTGGTTAAGAAGATCATTGAGGCACGGAACAGGAAAGTGGTGCTTGATAGTGATTGTGTTAATCACTCTATCCTATCCACACATGTGCACCAAGAACCATCTTTCTTTGGCATAAGTAGCACCGACACTGCACATGGGCTCATACTTTCCCACACCAAATCCTTGTGAATGAACTCTTCAACTTATTGTAGCTCTTTGTTCTCCTTTAGACTCATCTGATAGGTCACTGTATTAGGGATAGCAGCGTCCAACACAATATCGACACAATGTTGGATCTCCTGTATAGGTAGAAGATCAGGTGGAATCTCTTCCGAAATCACATCTTCAAACTCATGAATAAGGGGTATGATAATAGAAGGTATTTCATTCTTTATTTTATTTTCCTCCACTAGAAGTAAAATATAGGCCTCATTAGACACTGTCAACTCCTTAAGAAACAAGGACTTAGCAAATAAGGTTTTATCTTCCCCTGCAGAAGATTTGGACAAATACTCAGATTTGGAAGGACCTAATGTCACCTTAACTCCATCCTTGGTAAAGGATAATTGTTTTTAAAACTATCATGCATGACCTTTCTATCATACTGTCAATGATGTCCAAGAGGCATATGACATGCATCCATCAGGATGACATCACATCACACCTCATCCTTATAGCTTTTACCAATAGAAAAGCTAACAAAGTACCTTTTCTCCACTTTCATATCATTTCCCTTTTTAAGCCAAGAGAGCTTGTAAAGTTGGGGATATTTCTCCACCTGAAGTTGTGACTTTACCATGGTAGTAGAGACTATATTTTCGCAACTACCCCCATCTATAATAACATTGCATATCTTGCCATGAGAAGTGCACCATGTAAGAAAAATATTATTGCAAAGCCAATCATCATTCTCAACGAGTGTAGCTTTTAAGGCTTGCTGAACAATAAGAGCCTCACCCTTATCGCCATAGGTGACTTCATCTTCTTCTCCCACCTCTTCATCATACACAAGCAAAGTGGTTTCGAGACCTTTCTCTTTATCAGGTGTCTCCTCCAAGAGAGTAATAACTTTGTTACTAGGCATTCAAAGACAATGCTCCGAGGCCTTGACATTTATAGCATCACCACAGGTTGGACTTGGAAGAACTCGAACGACTAAAAGTAACAATCGCATCTTGTTTTGGATAAGACTTTCAAGATGTGACCTTAGAAGCTTAAGAAGCACTCTCCAATTAGAAATGTCCTCATGGCCTATGAATCAAGTACCACTTGCACTCGATGGTCGATATGCCTCCTTCATCTTGAATTGCCTTTCCACCTTAATTGTAAGCTTCTAAAGATCATTGTATGTCCAATAAGGTTGAAGGTCAACAATGTCAAAAATCTCATGTCGAAGCCTGCCAAGGTAGGGAGCGATGGTTTGCTCCTCCGGTTGGATAATGCCACACTACATCATAAAGTGATCAAACTCCTTTGAGTACTCCTCAATAGAGTGATTTTCTTGCTTCAAGTAGTTAAACTTGAGAAAAGCATCTTACATATAGCGCTTCGGTAAGAAGTTCTTGAGCTCTTTCTTTATTTTCTCTTAAGATTAGATTTTAGATTTTCCTTCACTAGCTTGTTGAGCTTGAAATTAGTCCCACCAAATAGATGCATGCTTCTTAAGCTTGATTGCCATAAGCTTTACTTTGTAGTGTTCAAGATACATCTTCATATTCAAAGATTCACTCCATCGTGTGAAGCCAATCAATAAACTCATCGGGTTGGATCCTTCCTTTGAACTTGGGGATGTTGACTTTGATGCCGATGTTCCGATGGAACTCGTGGTTCCTTTGAGGTTGCCAATGTAAAGAACCCTCCTCACTAGGTACTCATCTATAAGCATCGTGAAAAGGGTTGATATCCTCGTTGTCTTCATTAGGTAATTCATGCTCCGAACCATAATGAGAATTGTCATGTGCCAAAGCTTCAAAGTGAGCAGGTTGCTTCTCAAGAAGTCACATTTGTCTCCATGAATCATCCATCTCAACATCCCACAAGTCATGCTCATGCACCAAAGGATCCTCCATACATGGACTACACCCATAATTATTGGCCATCTCGAACCAAGGGTTCTGCTACAAAACTGATGCCAAAACTTGAAGATGGAGTGAAGTAGCATAAGTGCAATATATAAACACTTGGCCCACTATAAAGTCCACTATCCTAGATACGAGCATACTCGTTGCCGCACTGGAATCTATCAATGCAACATCCGAGCAGTACCTTCTCCCACTTTGAATCCACTAAGAAAAGAGCTAGGCTCGTACAAGAAGAACTCTTTTCCAAGTGAAGGTTGAGAAAACTCTTAAAATGAACTGTCTTCATTGACATAAGAATAGATACATATATTTTCATGCATTTTACTTTCCCAAAACTATCCAATATCCAAAATCCATAAAGAGTCTAGAAACCTATGTACTTCATATAATGATCAATCCACTTTCCAATAAGTAGTACAACTCCACATTTATACATGTGACAAGTTTCTATGCCTTCGAGACTCTGCAACTACTCTCTTAATTAATTATCCCAACTTCTATCAACCCATCATAAAATCAGAAAAGATTTCATAATGCATGAAGGTAACATTACTTTTAAAACAAAAAAAAGTTGGGCATACACACTATGGTGCCACATCTCCTTTGAAACCTGTCAACAAAGGGATCACTGGCATGTGTATCTATAAAAAAGGATTAGCCTTTGATGTTGGCCTACTGCCATAGCAATCTTTGCTTTGCCCAAACATAGCCTACCACCACACCATTTTATGCTTTGCTCACACCCCTCATCTGCCAAGAAAAGGGATCGCTTGTAGATATCTCACTTGCTATATAAGAAAAAATTATTTAATGTTATCTCCATATCCATCCAATGTAGACTTCACATTATTTTTTAACATTACTAATACTTTTTTTTTTACTCTTTTCTTCATCATGCTGAGCCACCGCCACATCATCATGTCCACTACACCAAACTTCTACACGATAGCAACTTTGGCACCAGTATCATTACACACATGTCAATGAAAACAATAGCTAAGAAATATAGGAAGAGACTATACGATAGAAGGGACCAACTAGAAAATGTAGTCCTTCACTTATCAAACACTTATCATGTGCAGAAGTCCTCTGTATTATCCTTTAGTGTATAGGATAGATTATTATATTTTTAAAATTTTAACAAAAATTATTTAAATAAAAAATGATAATAAATATTATAAAAAATAATATAAACCTTAGATCTTCTAGTTATAAGTAACAACTAGCATATATCCCACATAATGCAGGATACTTTTTTGTATTATCTAAAAAAAATACCTTCTATAAGATATTATTTTGTTATTAATTATATATTTTATTTTAAAAATAATATATATTTATTCATATTTATTTAAATATAATTTATTTTATTAAAAAATGTTTTTAATAATTTTTAATAAAATCTATTTTTATTAATATATTATTAAAAATTAGCAATCTTTATTACTAAAATATATTATTTTTATTAAAATACTATTTATATTATTAATATAATTAATATTATTGATTTTACTATTTTTATAAAAAAATTATTACTTTCAATAAAAATATCAAAATATAATCCTCAAGGTCTACCATCTATATATCCTCTTTTGAAGTCATCCAGCCTAATAATATAAATTGTCAAACCTCAAAAGAATTATATTTTCATCCCATACTACTTTGTGAAATAAGTAGTTTCCCTTGATAGGCATGTGAGGAGCATGTTTTGTTGCTTTCACATAAATTATTTGAACACATGGCTTAATAACACAATATATTTTATTGGATTTTTTCAAAATTACCTATATACCCTTACTGGTATGAATAAAAGTAACGTATGGGAGTAGAATTGTATAAGATACCATAATATTATTTTTGGATTATATGACTATTATATTGTGCTTTGAAAAGTATTTGATTAATGCGTGATGCGAAGACTCTATGAAATGCCCTTCCTTTACTCCTTAATTACAAAAATACCTACCACTCTATGAAATGCCATAACATTATTTTTAGGGTTATATACATATTATGGTATACTTTGAAATGCCCTCTAATTAACGCATGATAGGATAGCATTCCGTATAAGAAGCATTCAATGTGGGATTAAATGCTATTTATGTAGTGGATGGAGGCTCTATATTGCAATGTAGAGCCTCCATTCTAATATATACTTGTACGTAAGTGTGTGTACATATATTAGATGAGATGCGAGAAGGATAGAAGAAAACTTAGGGCCACGAATGTGAGTCTTGGCAATATAGTAAAATAGATGCATATACTTTTTTAATTCTTCTCTTAAATTTTAAATTTATCGTAGATCTTAGATACTATAAATCATAAAAAATTTCTATCACAATCACCAATTGCGAGTTTATTGGTTGATAAAATGTCACGGCCATTCATCCTACTATTTTTTTGATTGTGGTTTATCTAATGATATAGCACCTCACTCTCACTATGCTCTTTCGCTGCCTAATGGCCACAAGCATTATCAAAAGCATGAACTCTACTAGCTTGTGGTAAGGTTCATCCTCGAGCACCATCTTTGAGGATTTTATCACCATATAACTTTGATTTAGTTTTGTTTCATTTTTTTATGAGAAATTTCTTCAATTCCAATCTTCATAGAGTCTTCCAATCTGAAGAGATGTAGAAAAAAAAATCAATAGTCTAATCTCTCTTCCTCCCTCCCCTCATTTCCCTATCATGAGTTTGCTCCAATAAGAGTACTCATATTGACTACCTAACTCTTTCTATTCCCTCTATTATATTGTAGAAAGATTGATAAATTTGTTGGTGGAAATTGACCACAAACCCAAGAAGCTTTAATAATTATATTTCAAAATTAAAATAAAATTCTCTTAAATATTTTAAAATTTAAAAATTATAAAAATAAGTGGACATGCTTGGATTAGAGCATTGGGATAATCGGATCTGCTCTCTCCGATTCAAGATCGACTTTCGATTCCGCATCGGCAATAGAGTATGATAGCATTCTCAAAAGAAGGAGGCTCGAAAGGGAAGAAACTTTCATGATTCAGTTCTCATAAGGTGAGGTTCTAACACCTTCACCGATCATCCCATTTTTTTTCTAAGTTTGCAAGTCATGGCTGAAGCAGAGTCATCATGATCGACTGACCATTATGATTAAACTAGCATCATAATGACCGACCAACCATCATGATTGACTGACCATCATGACCAAAGTAGCATCTTCATGATCGAACCAGCATCAAAATGATGACTAACCATCATGGCCGATTGACCATGGTCGAAGCAATATCTTTATGATCGAACCAGCATCATAATGACCGACTGACCACCATGGCTGACTGACATGATCGACTGTCATGACCGACTGACACGATCGACTGCCTAATTTACAATCATGATACCATAATCATGAGCAATGACTCCACACCACAACCGTTAATGGGCATAAACTGCCCACTAACTTTATAATTATGACCTGATAATAGGGATTAACTACCCTTTAGTGCCATAAAAAGCGAGACTCCATGTGTTCAGCGGTTACATCCGAATTATCTATAAAGGGAAGATAACAGAACAACAATGGTAAGAGACATCTAGGCTAAAACTCTCTTAAATTCTACACTAAATATCTTGTTCACCACTCCCCACTGACTTAGATATTGGAGGATCTCTGTCAAATATAATTTCGATCAATGGACTTATTTTACATGTTGCTCTTCACTGGAGTCAGGCGCACTCGAAGATTGGCCCAACAAATTGACATGCTAGGTAGGGGGAGAAAATCCAATCATCATAGTGAAAATGAGAGCCCAAAATATTTTCATCAGCTCCACTCGATAGTCTTTCTGTCGGAAAGATCTTCTACCGACAGAGCCAAGATTCTTACATCTGATCATCATCGTAGACGCTCAGTAATTTGCTGCATTAGTACAGCAGGAAAAGATACTGACAGAGACAGTTCATAGCCTCTGACAAATACGGCCAATAATTGATGGTGGCGCAACCTCAACGATAGTCTCATCGATGGGATGGGCTATACTACTCAGTCCATCACTCTCAATGCATCGATCGCTACCTATTTTTTTTCCATAAAGCTGATAAGGGAAAATGAAGATGTTCTTTTTTTCCTCATCCAATGAAAGTTCTACTCCTGAGTGCTCTCTTCGAAAGAATTCCCAACATATGGATAACTACAAGTGAAAGCTCTAGAAGCTATATCGTCAAATTAAAAGGCTACAAAATGACTAAGCAATGAGACTTTAGCGGGTAGACGATTCAAAAAACTTCTTCAAATGATGAATCAATTGTGATTAATGATTCGAAAAGCTTCTCCAAATGATAAACCGATAGTGATCTACGATTCGAAAAGCTTTTTCAAATGATGAATCAATCATGATCTACGATTCGAAAATCTCTTCCCAAATGATGACTATGTTTCTCTATAACGAAATAATCTACGATAATATTCTGATAGAACAATGCAATATATAATAATATTTCTCTATGATAGAACGACTGTTCCTCGAACATGGAATATCGATAATCTATAAATATCTTCAATTATTTAGTCAGCTTTTATTCGATTGACTAAGGGATCCATATCCCAAAAAAAATAATGAGTCAATAGCTCATCCGACGACTATGCAATTCGATGACAAATATGAGCTCCGACTCAAGCTCCGAGAGGCCAAAACAGAAGAATATCGATCTCCAGATCGAGATGAATCTTAAGAGGATCAAAATATCGATTTGACTACGATCGGATGGAAGAATATGTCAATTCAACTACGGTCGGATGAAAGAATATACCGACTTGACTATGGTCGAACGAAATAATATGCCGATTCGACTATGGTTGGACAGAAGAATATGTCGACTTGATTACGATCGGATGGAATAGTATGCCGACTCGATTATGATCAGATAGAACAATATGCTGACTTGACTACGATTGGACGGAATAATATGCCGACTCAACTATGATTAGATGGAATAATATACCGAGTTGACTACAGTTGGATGAAATAATATACCGACTTCAGTTGACAGTCGAAACGATTGTAGAATCGAAGCTCAAAATCATGATAGAAGATATGCTGACTCCTATCATCCAACATGTCAAGTCATTTTGGACTTGAGAGTGAGAGACAACTAATGGGATAATCAGATCCACTCCCCTCGATTTAAGATCGGCTTCCAATTTTACGTGGACAGTAGAGTATGACAATGTTTCCGAAAGGAAGAGACTTGGAAGGGAAAAATTTCTACGATTCAGCTCTCATGAGGTGAGATTTTAACACCTTCACCAGTCATCCCTTTTTTTCTAAGTTTGCAGGTCATGACCGAAGCAGAGTCATCATGATCGAAGCAGAATCATCATGGCCGACTGACCATCATGATCGAACCAGCATCATAATGACCGATTGACCATCATGATCAAAGCAGCATCTTTATGATCGAACCAGCATCATAATGATTGACTGCCTAATAGCCAACTGACCAAAATAGTCGACTAACCATCATGGTCGAAACAATATCTTGATGACCGAACCAGCATTATAATGACCGACTGCCTAATAGCCGATTGACCACCATGATCGATTGACATAGCCGACTGCCACGATCAATTGACAAGGCCGACTGTCTAATCTACAATCATGATACCACAATCATGGGCAACGACTCTACACCACGATCATTAATGGGTATAAACTGTCCATTAACTCCATGATTATGGTCCGATAATAGAGGTTAACTATCTTTTAATACCATAAAAAGTAAAACTCCACGTATTTAGCGGTTACACCCGAATTGCCTATAAAGGAGAGGTAAAGGAACAGCAATGGTAAGGGACATCTGGGCTAAAACTCTATCGAATTCTACACTAAATATCTTATTCACCACTCTCCACTGATTTAGACATTGGACGATTTTTGTCGGATATAATTCTGATCAGTGGACTTATTTTGCAGGTTGTTCTTCACTGGAGTTAGGCATACTCGGAGATTGGCCGCAATAGGTTCGATACCACTTAAACATCTCAATAGAGCCATTAACTAGGTTGCCAACCTAAGTGGGATATCTTGCATCATTTTATTTTTGTTCGAGGTATTACTCTTCTAAACAAATCAATTTATGGAATGCATCCTATAGAGCACTAGGAATTGTAGTATCAAGTGGAGGATTTGATTAGCAAAAGAGCATCACTACCAGAAATCAACCTTTTAGTGAGGGACAAAATCCCTTGGTGAAAGTCAAAAATCCCTTGGTAAAGTGATTCACCGAGGGATTTTCAAGAGAAATCCGTTCTTTGAAATATATGATGTTGGTGAAAGTCTTCCTCAAAAATCTCTCGGTAATTACCAAGAGATCGAAAAATTTTAGTGAGAGAATTTTTCTTGATGAAACTGAAGCCCAGTTGCCAAAAATCGATCATTTTCCAAGGGATTCACTAATCAAAATGCACTCAAAAATCTCTCGATAATTAACAAAGGATTCATCAAGAGAATATTCCTTGCTAAAAATTGACCAACTAGATGATTTGTGAAAAACTTATCCTTTGCAGATCCCTTAGTGATAACCTTCGACAATCCCTTGGTGATAGTTTAAGGTTTGTTAAAAAGTCCCTTAGTAATCTCTTGGTAAAATTTTTATTTAGCATTCTATTTTTCTCACAAATCTCTTAGTAAAGCTTTCTCTTGGAAGATTATTTTATAAATATATTAGCAGACCTATATATATCATAATTCTTAATATATCAATCATAACCCAATATTTTATAACACAAAATAACACATCAACACATTTGAGCAAACACATTTCTATAAAGCTTCCACAAAATATAAATTTAGTATCCATCAAGATTTCAATTCATAAACAAGCACAATATATCAAAACATTAAACAATTCAACTCCAATTAGTTTCTAGCATTAAATATAAGACTACATCTAATAAGTTCATATCCAAGAATCAATCACATGGAGGATCAATTGGAGGGATATCTGACTGGATTTTTCTTGTGGAGGAGATGACAACTGCTCAAATGATGTAAAATCAAGACTAGAAATAAGAGATCGCAGTATTTTTCTATGTTGAGGGTTTATCAAAGCTGTTACAATATGCTCCTGTGTAATCTCTATAGCTCCTGGAGTAGCAGAATAGACAGTAAATGTACTCCCTAAAAGATCATCTGATTGAGAAGGAAAGCATGATGTAGGAGTCCTCATGAGTATGCTGGATGAATATGCATTCAGCCCAAATCCATACACCTTGTTCTTAGAAACACCTCCTGTAGCTTCTACCCACACAGTAGCATCAAATGAAGGCTGTGAATCAATCTCTAAGCCATATTTTTCTATAAGAGCAGTCTTATATGTTTCCTGCAATGATATATTAAAAATATTTAGATCTTTTAAAAAATTGAATAAACAAGTATCTCTATTTTATAGATGATATATATAAAAATAAGACAAACAAAATAATAGTAATTTATCTCTTAATGTAACATCATAACTCTATAAATTTAAATATCTAAAATCTATTAGATATTTTTTAAAAATTCGATAGAGTTTATTTTAAAACTATGACTTTCAAAAATAATAAATATATAACATATTAATAATGCAAACCAACCATTCAATTTAATGCCCAACCATTCGATACTTATAGATATACTTATCAATATATATATGTTAATATATATTAACATATAGATATACTTAGATAGAAAATTAAGAATCTACACTAATTTTCTTGGATTTTGCATCCACGAACTCTCCTGTCTATTTTTTTTTTATGGGTGTGATCAAAAAATATTGCAACAGTAGGTTCTGCACCATTCTCTTGCGTTTGCAATAAGTTATTATATCATAAATATATGACTGAATATAAATATCAGTAATAATAGAGAAATACTTAATAAAATACCATCCTCCTCTTGTGTGTCACAAAAGAAATGGAACCCTCTGAATGCTTGATGATCGATCCCTCCTTTTTCTTCATTCAATTTTTCCTACCAGCTTTAGATTTCTACTGTCACTTATCTTTAAGCCAATGCCTTCGACACAACTCATCCCATATCTCTTGCTTCCTCTAGCTTGGATGAACTTTGCCAATCGTGTCTGCAAATGTGGCTTGTAGATTTGTCTCTTTTAACTCATCAACACATTTCTTTCGTGCCTCACTGATCATGCCAGTAAGTAGACATCTATTGATACTCACCCAGTATTTTTTGACATTATAATCTGTTACTGAAGACCATCTATATCTTGTCTATAAAATAAATTAAAGATTTATGTAGTGTTTTTATAATAACTTACATTATAAACTAAGTAAAAGACTAATACAATATCTCAAATCTGCGCAATAACTCATCCTTGGTTGTTTGCTCAACTATTCTCCACAAAGGCCAAGCTTCTTTAAAAACTACTTCAGCCAAACACTCAGCTGACGTGACACCTCAAGCTCGACAAATCTATGCATAAGCCAACAACCAAATTAATCATACAAAATAACAATAAAAATAAATATCAAATAAGAACATATAATTACAAAACTTACTCATTCATTTTTACTATAATGAAAACTTTATCTGCTTCGATGGTTAGCTCAAGGGCCGGCTGGTTTGGATCTCTTTTATGCATAGAATCAACCAAACCCACACTGTCAGGCACATGAGGTGAAGGATTGACAGAAGGCTTCTCCACGGGCAATGAGCCATGCCCCTCAGTAGGTGGAGGTGTGTCAAATAGCCTACGAGTAGATCGTTATAGGTGTCTCCCACTATCTCCATTATATTCATCTTGAAATTATTGTCGGAAGGCATCTCTTTCTCTACCACCCCTTCGACCAAGTCTAGATGCTTCACCATGTGTCATTATCTCTGTTCACACATAAAGGTAGATGCATATATTACATATCATGAATCTAACTTAAGATCAAATATATTATTTATAATAATATAATATAAATCCATAATGCAGGTACAGATCAAACTCCACCATGTGTTATTATCCCTATTCATATATAAAGGTTAGATGCATATATTACATATCATGAATCTAATTTAAGATCAAATATATTATTTACAACAATATAATACAAATCCATAATATAGGCATAGATCAAATAGTCAAAACAAATATTTGATAAATTATAATGAAAATTATCCAAAACATATATAATTGTAAACATTCCAATATGATAATACATTACATAGCAACTAAATTTAAATGTGAATAGCAACATTGTACAAATCAATCATTATCGCTATCAGACAACTCAAACTCATTTTCTTCCTCATCAGAGTCATCATTGTCTTCAAATTCTTCTTCCTCATCCTCTACATCCTCTTCATTCTTCTCTTCTTCTTCCTCTTCCTATTCAACCATCGCTTCTTCTAGTCTTTGTTGCAACTTACATATTCATCATTATCAAGCATTTCATATTGAGAGAAATCAACTAGCAAATTGGGTGCATCAAGTTCTTCATTAGCCTGAACTATAGATGGGTTTGTGATATCATCCTCTTGATACACATCAACATCTGAAGATACATTGTCATCACGTGTATCTCCTGAAGGAATATTAAAAGAATTTCTAGCTTTAGTTTTATATACAGCCCACCAAACACGTGTCTCCTTACTATTGCATGGATAAGTAGTGTAATGTACTTATTGCACTTGTTGTGCTCATACAAAAAGCTCATTGATATTCAATCGTGATCTGTAGCGCATATATTTAATCATGATTTGTGGAGCACATCTACGAGACTATGATCACGATGCACTCTTGTGCCTCTTTCAGTATCATACCAATCACATCTAAATAACACAACCTTATTTTCAGCACCATAATAAGTTAACTCCAAAATATCAGTTAACATGCCATAATAATCATGTTCAAAGTCATTGTAGCAGCTTCTTTTTATACACACATCACTGTTCATTGTTTGTTTATTGATACCGTATTCAAGACTGTGAAATTTGAAACCGCTGACAAAATATCCTTCGAAAGTTGTAACTCTTGGATTTGGGCCTTGTGCTATGTCCACAATACGCCGATCAATCCTATGCCTCTCACTCTTCATCTATTTTCAAGAAACAATTATCACAACTATCTAACTTAATGATCAATAATAAAGAAAATATATTAAATAGAGTATATTATTGACTAACCAAAATTTTCAACTATCTTGCAAACTCCCGCTCATGCAATCTCTCAACTTCTGTATCGATAATATGAGGTGAACACACTATGACATACGACTCATATCGACTGTACTGACGTTAGTCACACATAATTAATCCAAATAATTTAATATCTATAAATATTATAAATAAAAAAATAAAATACTTACTCTATAAATGGTCCAAGCTCTTCACAGTTAAGCAACACATAAATATATGCAGTATCATACTCTTCATTAGTCATTAACCTATAAGATGCAGTTGCTTCTATCGATCGTCCGAGATGCGAAAAGATAGAAAGACGTCCTGAAGGCCCCACATCTCCGCCATCAATATTTCGTGGGACTTGAGTCAACCTTGTTTATACCTTAAGCTTAAAATAATATGAGCAAAAAGAGCTAATTTTCTCGATGACATAAGCCTCACATATTGAACCCTCGACAGAAGACTTATTTCGCACCATACACTTCAAGTACAATATGTACCTGAACAACATCAATTTTACTTATATAAGATATGAATTTAACAAACTATATACTAAGAATAAAGAATAATACCTCTCAAATAAATACATCCATCTAACTTGATTTGGTCCTCCAACTTTTGCTTCATAAGCCAAGTGAATCGGTAAATGTTCCATAGAATTGAAGAAAGTAGGAGAAAAGATTTTTTCCAACTTACATGAAGTTTCAACAATATTTTTTTCTAAAATCTTCATATGCTTAACCTGAATGATACTGGAGCATATATCCCGAAAGAAATGACATAGTTCGACTATTGCATCCCACACTGGATGTGGCGTTATGCCTCAAAAAGCAATAGGAAGCAATCTTTCCATAAGTATGTGATAATCATGACTCTTCAACCCATAGAATTTACAATCCTTGACATTCACACATCGAGATATGTTTGAGACATAGCCATCGGGGAGCTTCAATTCCTTTAGCCAGTTACAAATATCCCTTTTCTATTCAATGATCAATGCATAAGAGGCTTTAGGTTTGCAAAGCCTATCATTATATAACTTCAAGTGCAAATGAGGCCCATTGCAATATCTTTTCAAATCTTTCCTCGCTTTTGCGTTATCTTTGGTTTTGCTCTTAATGTCTAAAACTGTGTTAAAGACATTCTTAAACATATTTTCTCTATGTGCATGACGTCAAGATTATATTTAATTAGATTTGTGTGTCAATAAGGCAACTCTCAAAATATACTTCTTTTCATCCAATTATATTCAACACCAAATCCAGATAGCTTTTCTTTGGCATGCTGCATGCCAAATGTAATATCTAGAAGCATGCATATTCTGTTCAATATTTCTTCACCAGATAATCGAGGAGGGGGTATATCTCTCTCAACTCGACCGTGAGAAAAAATATCCCGTTGTCTCCTATATTGATGATCAAGGGGTAAAAACTAACGGTGGTAGTCAAAAAATGATGCTTTGCCACCACTTTTCAGGATGAATGCCTTAGTACGCTCCATACAGTAAGGATATTATAGTCTCCCATGTGTGCTCCATCCGTACAATATGTCATATGTAGAGAAGTCACTAATTGTCCATAGAAGTGCTACTTTCATCTGAAATTTCTGTCTTCTACTCACATCATAAGTATTCATACCCACTCTCCATAACTCCTTCAACTCCTCAATTAAAGGCTTTAGAAATATATCAATATTCTTGCCTGGACTCTTCAAGCCCGATATCACCATATTTAAAAAAATATACTACCGCTTGAGGTACATCCATGGAGGTAAATTATATACCATAATCAGAACAGGCCAATATGAATAAGGTGTTGATGAATGTCTAAAAAGATTGAATCCATCAGTACATAATCCCAAATGCACATTCTTCGGATCGGATGCAAAGTCAGGATGGATTCTATCAAAATGCTTCTATGCCTCACTACCACATGGGTGTGCCATAAAACCATCTGTACACCTATTTGAAGCATGCCAAGTCATATATTGTGCAGTTTTTGATAACATAAATAGCCTTTGAAGTCTATCAATTAGTGGGAGATATCGTAGTACTTTAAAAGGGATATTTTTTTTCCTTCCACCACAATCATTTCTCTTAGGTTTTCATTGAGCATGACCACAAACACTACATCCTGCCTTTGCCTCATCTTCCAAATAATACAACATACACATATTAGGACACACATCAATCTTTTGATAGTCAAGGCCAAGCTTTTCCATTATTTTCTTTGTTTCATAGAAATTATCTATTATTTTCTTTGTTTCATAGAAATTATCTACTAGCTTTTCATCTTCTGATAATAAACCCTTAATAATTGATAAGAGATGATCATAACAATTTTTACTCATATTAAATTCTGACTTATAATTTAAGAGTTGCGACACTGCAGATAATTTGGTGTACTTCCGACAATCCTCACATAATGGCTCATCTACTGCTCTCAGTAAAGAATAAAATTTCTTGACATGTGTATTCGGGGATTCATGCACATCATAACCCTTCTCATTGATGATTTTCATATTCGGTTGTAATTCTTAAAATTTTGGACCAAATCCTTCTACTACCAACCTTCTATATGGATTAATATCACCTTCTGAAGATTCTCCGATCCGACTATAAGTCTCACCATGTGAAGTTTATATAGTGTAGTGCTCATCAAAACCTTTATAGTAAAGATATAAAACCACTTCAACTCTAATGCAAAACTTTAAGTTACGATACTTTGAACATGGACACCTAATTTTATTTCCATCAACATTATTAGGTTGCAAAAATACAAACTGAAGGAATCGTTCAACCCCTTCCTTAAATTCGTCGGTGACATATCTATTTCTCAAATGATTATATATCTAACTACGATCTTCTGACATATTGTATCTTTTTTATCTATATAAAATCAATAAATAGTCAGTATTTTAATAAAATTATAAAATTTATTTATCAAATAATTGTTAATATAGCTATTTTGAAATAATGATGCAAATGATAACTATAAGAGGCAATGATGTCAAATCAGGTCATAAATAATATAAGTATCGCTCAAATACAGTTTTGGAGCAAAAAAAAAAAATCAAACTCAATATGATAGATAAGATTTTAATAATAAATAATATAAGTATCACTCAATGAACATGGTAGACGTTCTCTTTCTACTCTAGCCCAAGTGACTTATGCTCTAATAATTTTCTCTGAATTTGTAACCAACAAATTAGAAAATATAGTTGATTGGACTAAAATCTCCAAATGCAATGCATAATTATAGAATTTCAAGAACTACTAATAATTAGAACATGCTTTTATTAAAAATATTAAGTAATTAGAGAATCATTAAATTTATTTTTTTTTAAGATTACCAACAAGAACCTAGATGAAAATTTTTATAACTAATGACAGAAGCCAGAACATGAATGAAATGTGTATACTTCATATAAGAGTTTTACTGATGTGACCAGATGCCACACTAGTGGCATGCTTATCATCATTTTTTTCAACATCTTTCGAGCCTAATTCAACTAAACCCAACCGACCAATGAATGGATTCCAACTGACCAAGACCACACATTCATCATAATTAACTCTTGATGTCAATATTCAATTGTCCGCCCTCAAACAAGAAAAGAAAATGTGAGATGTGCCAGCTGATGCTATTTCTAGGAGCATGGCACTTCATCCTGGCCTAAAGAAATAGTTTTAAAAATTGAAAAAAGATCCTTTTTAGGTCTCTACCACTATGCCGAACAAAGAAAAAATCCAAACAAGATCATGAACCAATGTTCATCAGAGATGCATTAGAAATAAAAAGTATCACCATGTACATTTGTTAAAACTTCTATAAGTGCATATTTTTTGATGTCTCAATCATACACTAAATGAAAGTATTGAAAAGTCATGAGGCTAAGTGTTAGATCACTGATTCATATTGAAATTTTTTCTAGACCCACACCCAACAACATTATGATCACAAAAAAATAATATTCTGTAAGAGAACCTGCAAATCATGCATCCAAACATCTACAAATTATATACATATTCAAACAACAAAAAAACCTATTGTTGGATATGTTATAGGAATACATACCAACTATGCATAAATTCCATGATATGTTGAATCACACATGCACACATCTAGACTGTTCTGTTTGAAAGTTAGAACATAATATTAAATAAAATAAAAACCCAAGCAATGTACATGGTGACTGTAATTTAAGATCATTTTTTGAAATCATGACCCTGCTTTCATGAAATTTAATGGAAGGCTACTTTAGGATAGAACAGAATACCCACTATTCATCAAAAGAATAGAATACCCACTTTAGGATAGAACAAAATGACCCTGGTTTCATGATATTTTTCTATTTCTTTACATAAAAGAACCGATAAGAATGAAAAATTATACCTCATAGTCCATCAAAACTCCATAAGAGCAATCGAAGAAGAAGAATGAAAGAAAAAAAAGGATGGAAAAAGAAAAAAAATGATCAATCCATATGGGACAATCTCTTACCTTTTGATTTTTCTGTTTGTCCTCTGTTCTCCACTAGTTTTCCCTCCATTTTCCATCAATTTTCTCTCTGTTTACTGTATCTCAAGAGCCTCTATCGGTTGGGAAGCTTGCAGCGGCTGGATAGGGAAGCTTAGATGCTAGGGCTTCCACTTGGGAGGAAGGAAAAAAGGCTCAATTGGGTGGGAGGCTTTGAGTGACTGAATAGGAAAGCTGAGACGTTGGCCAAGAAAATTTATGCACCAGGTCCAATTGAACCAGGCCAAATCTCAAAGCACATGCACATTAGATAGCATGCAATCAAGAATTGGTGAAATACAACAGGTAACATGGCCTGTTATCCATCGTGGGATTTGGTGCGGTCCAGTTACGCATAGTGCATCCAATATTAGACCGTTAGCTAGGACTTTCGCTTGAAAGAGATGGAAAAGGATGCGATATTTTTTAAAAAAAATAGGCAGTGGATATAATTTTATTTTCTTTAGTGCATAATTTTGAATAAGAATAATCATAATATGCTATTAATTATATGGATCAAAAAAAATATAGCTAATTTTCATATTAGAAATGGACTCAAGCCCAAATCAAATTACTTCAAATATTATGTTCAAAATTTTTTAAATCTCTTATGAACAATATCAATTCAAAAGATAAATAGGATGCAATATTATAAATATCTTTGTTTGATGTTATTCGATTTTTTTCAATAAAATCACAAGTTTATTTCTCTAATTGGAGTTTAAGGTTCTTCCTTGGTACCTTGAAGAATTTCATCTTGCGTGAATCTTTATTTTTATTCGTAAATGCTACATCAGTGTATCTCCTAATCTAAAAAGAATCAGATAGAGTGACAAAAAGCAAAGTTTATGTAGAAGTTAAAATCTATTATTTGTATAATTTTAGCTTTTACAAGTTTATTTTTACTAATCATGTATATTTTAGAAAAGTGAGCTATGTTGAAATTAGAAAGATGAATTCGATCGAGCTTGAGTAATATCCTTATGAATATAATTGTGTAACTCAATTTTAAATGAATAATGACATTAATGAGGATGTAAAAATTTTGCTTTTGCCAATTCGTATATCTTTTTTTCTCTTCCTAATCGAATGATAGGATTTCTTTAGCAAAGAGTTAAATGCTCTTCATTTACTTTGTATCTTATATGAATCTATGTTATAATAGTGAATTAAATGCTTCGATTTTTCATAGCATCATTAATACTTTCAATTCTTATAGTATTGGTGTTGGATTTCAATATCACTAAGGGACTTCTAAGAAAAAATCCCTCTCTAATGTAATTTTTTTTGATTTTTAAAAATATCTTATTAGCACCAAGGGATTTATCCCTTGGTATATCTCCAAGGAACAAAACTTTCCTTACAAATCCCTCGATGAAAATTAATGAAGTAATCACTCACTGATCTCTTACAGATTATCAAAAAATTTTCAAGGAATTTACCGAGGGTAGTAAATCCCTCACAAATCACTTAAAGATTTCTTAGTGAAACTGAGTTTTGAATGTAACTTAATATTCCTTAAAATTTTTTTTCTAATCCCTCAGTGATTTTTTGAGGGACAGATCCCTTAGTGATATCCCTTGGTGAAAGGCTGATTTTTGGTAGTGCATGGTTCTCATGCAATTCCTATCGAGCACTAGAAATTGCAGCATTAAGTGGAGGATTTGATTAGCAAAGGAGCATGGTCCTCATTTAATTCCATTATTATTGGTTCCTAAGATTAAACAAAAAACACCTCCTCTTGCTTTCCCTCTCCCTCTCCCATTCTCACATCTTGGGACCCCCTTATGTTTCTATCTCGCCCACTTCCACTCTCTTCCTTTCCCTTCCACTCTCTTTTCTAGAGCCTATCATACCAAATCTTGCGGTATCTTCCCTAACAAGGTGTAAATAAAGTTTTTCTCCTATAATTATCAAACAAAATGTGTTAGTAGAAATGATTGGTTAATTTAAGGGGCAAGGAAAAGAAATTAAAATGCATCATTTTGATATTATAAATTTAGTGATTGCTAAAGAAAGAAGTGGGGCATTCTTGCTAGTCCATATTTTTTTCTTTCTCAACTAACATCAACATGTGCTCCTACATTAGAATAGGAGTTGTATCCTTTATGTGGAAGAAGGATTCATTTTCTTTTGCATGAATCCACCATTGAATCATACAATGGTCGCTTCGAGATTTGTACAAAAGATAAATGCAAGAGATTATAGTGTTCTGATTTCTATGCAGAGCACAATCCAATAATCAACATTATGAAAGAAGATCAATCATTCTTCCAGAGATACAACCTCAACCCCGCTAAAGCTTAGCCACTATATGAAAGATATAAAAAAGTGACCCCTTGCACAACATGCTTGGTTAAATGTGAAGGATATTTCCCATAAAATCAAGTGTTTCCAGCTTCATAAATGCAAAAAATAGAGATGGGTACCACAGGAACAAGATCAAACAGCATGGCAACAATACATATAAGTTTCTATGGAGTTTTCTCGTGCATTTCCTTTCCATCTATTTACATTTTACTTGTTTATATTTCCATTTTGCTAGTTATTGTTTCAAAACATTCCAAAGATCATAAATCTATGTGTTTCTGAGCTACATATCTGTAATACCCAACCCATCATTTAAAGCACTAGAAAGAAAAAAAAAGGACCAGCACGTGCTGGGTGGGAGTTGGACTTCTGCTGGGAAGCCTCTTCCATGAAATCTTCATCGCGGAGATGACTTTCAGGGAGGACTCAAACTCCTCCCTCGGAGCTCTTTAAAGAGGGGCCAACCTTCCCTTTGAACCCCATTGTCTCCGACAATGACCCAGAATCGATCTCCCTCTCTCTCTCGCCGTCTTCCTCTCTCTATCTGTCTCTTTTACTTCTGGTTATCATCATCGTGTTCGATAAATTATGGACTGAGCATCGTCAAGTATTAGGTAAAAATCTCTTAAAGAAGCCTTCATCAAGTTTCTTTGATTATTAAGATGGATTGTAGCTGGTTTATTTGTTGATTTCGAAAAAAAATCAGATTTCAAATATGCCCTGTTTTTCCTTCCGTGTTTGATTTGATTCCGATATCGTCTGCCACCGTTGTTCGTCGGATCGGAGATCTATGACCTCGCCGCTATGGGCCGCACCTCCGGCCATCTTCCTCAACCTTTAAATATCAATTTTCGATCGACAATCGCCAGATTTCTTTTGAGAAAAATCGTCCCCTGTTTCGGGTTATTTTCGCCCCTTTTTCTTTTGGTTTTACGGCATCGATGGTAACTGCCGACCATCAGTCTGAATTTTTTAGACTGTGCCATCACAGTCCCGACAGCCACCGACCACCATCGTGTCGGAAGGGGCTTCCGGTCCAAAGAACAAAAAGGGGGACCACGGTCTCCTATTCTTTTTAAATGAAGGAAGAAGAAGAAGGAAGAAAGAGAAAAAAGGAAAGAAAAAGAAAGAAAAAGAAGAAAAGGAAAAAAAAGAAAAAAAAAAGAAAAAGAAGAAAAAGAAATTTCTCCCTCTTTTCTCTCTCTTTTCTTTCCTTTTTTTCTCTTCTACTTTCTCTCTTTACTTTCTCTCTCTAGTTTCTCTATTTAAATTTTTTTTTTCTCTAGATTATTTCTCTCTCCTAAGATTTTTAGAATTATGAGAAGAGTGATGATGAGTTTGAATGATTCTAGTAAAAGCATCCTAATCCGTGATCGTTAGACAGCATGCTAACATCTTGATCAGACCATGACCACTAGATTTGATCATATGTGATTTTATTTTGAATCATCTATATACTGGTTTAACTATGACGATTAGATTATTTTGATTTGGACCAATCGTGATATTAGACTATGTCATCTGATCAAATTAGATTGTACCTCATGAATTCTCTCTCCTCTAATTTTTTCTCTTTACTCGATTAAGGAACTCAATGAAGGAATCTCAATCCTATCACTTTAAAAATTTGATTTGATCCGGTAGCCAAACTCTGGATCATCTATATTCTAATTGAATTTTGACTAGATGAAATTAGATGATCGGATCAATTTGGACTATAGGATGCGGGTATCCATTAATTCTATCTTTCTTAATTACTCGTATCCTTTCTAATTGTTGAACTTAATCCCGCATAGGGTTGTGGATATCTGATCATGGGATACTGTGATATGAACTATGAACCGAAGATTTTGGAAAGATATTTATAGAATTATGTGGATTTATTAGAATGCATTCAAGATAATTAATGCTTCATTTTTTCTAGATTTATCGATAAGTTATAATATATATTTTTTGACATGATTTGTGAAATGATATATGAATTAGATGAATGATATTTTGTTATAGAAAATATCTTATTTTGAAATGTTATGATGAAGCATAATTGAACATATTGATTTCGTTGTGCATTATATTGATTGATTTCGATACCACATGATTGTGTTTTTTTATCGAACTAGAATAAGAGATATGATTTATGAAGAATTTTGATATAAGAATGATATGAATTGACAACTTGACTATGTAAAGGACCCCACCAATGGGGGTATATACATTGGTAATTAATTTATCCTGAGAATTTATGTCGCCAGCGAGACCAGCAACATGTCACCAGTGAGACCAACGATAAACCGCCAGCGAGACCAGTGATTTTGAAGGACTTTACTGTCAGATGATTCACAGCTAACCGCAAGATGATATGCGGTGTTATGACTTTGTCACAGAAAAAATATGGTCATAACTCATGGTTGATGAAAAGAACTTAAGAATGAAAGAAATTAAAATCTCGAAAGAAACTTGAATTTTTAAAAAAGAAATGAATTTGACATAAACTATATTGTATAATTGAAATTGATTTCGAATTGATGAACTCGATATGCTTATTTTTTATAAATAATTATTTACTTTAAAACCTAATAAAATCTATTTAAAGTGATTATTGCTTACTGAGCTGTCTAGCTCATTATCTTCTATTTTACTATTTTTACAGATGTTGAGAAATTAAGATGATACAAGATATGAATGGAAGAGTGATTAGAAGCAGAACCTCCATCTTTTATTTTAGATTGAAAGTCTTATTGAATTTGATGTAAGACCTATTGAATATTGTTGAATTTATTGAGATATTAAAATTAAAATTTAGATTATTATTATTGACTAATTATTCACTGTTGCTTTATGATAGCATGATAAGATGTCTTGCATGCTTATGGAAAAAATTTTCTATGGGTATGCGATGATTGCTATGATCTTTGACTCACAATCTCGGATCGAAAGTATGACAATATCTTTAGTTATAGTGTCATTAATACGTTCCAGAGATGGCAACATTGCAAAAAGACATCTAATACTTGATTTTTAATGAGTGGACATCCTAGTAATAAGAAAGAAATGTAACAAAAAAAAAATCCAAAAATATATATATAAAAAACCAATCTACTCTGCGAATCAGAAAATAATATATATAAAAAATAAAAAAAAAAATCTAAAGCTGCAGTTCCACGTAACTAGCTGCCATCTAATCAGCTTTACCATTTTATTTCAAAGGTTATTAATCTACTACCTCATTTTTTTTTCTAATAAAATAAAAAGAGAAAACAAGTACATCATTTACAGCCACTTCAAAACAAAAAAAAAAATTGCATCAGTTAAAGCCATGTTCCGGACGCAATTTATGGCAGACTAGAAACCAAAGTGCGATGCCCAAACTATAGCAAGCTTGCATCATCACAAGCTTTGAGCTCATGCAGCCAATATTTAGCTACTAATACTCCTGTAGAGTAGATAATTGCCCCATTTGGTCGTTTGATTACTGCATCATGTATAACATTATGGGTTTTCTGATCATCATGGATTTTTTTTCTTTTTTTTTTTTGGGTAATACATAAAGCCTAAGGTCCATAGCTCTGATTTCTGGCTCACAAGGTAGGACAGCTCTTGGATTATCCAACTGAAATAAGAATCAGGTCTAATAGCACCACCTCTTTATCTCTTGGCACCTAATTCTCTGTACTTAAATGATCTTCCACCATTAGGCTTTCTAGTTGTCTCCATCCGCAAAAGACAAGCAAGGCCATTAAGATTCCTTCACCATCAGGCCGCATTAATTCGCCCATTAATTCAAAGCCGTACATAGAGTCAGAAGCCTCCTCCCACCAGGAACCACGAGCTATCATTGATTTGTAACCCTACGAAGAACCGGCAAAGCGCCTATTCCCATTGGACACCCGCTCACTAAGTCACGGGCCCCACAAAAAGGTGAGGTTGTGGGTGCGCGAGACACGGCGAGCCGTCGTTGGAAAGGACGCGCGACCAGAGCCCGCCGGCGAACCAGCGCTCGCCAGGTCAGCAACCTGGCCGGGGCCCACCAGGCCAGTCACGTGCCCAAGCACCGGTCACGTGCGGCGTCGTTCCAAAAAGTCGCCCTCGGCCGAAATAGAGAAAAAATAATAATAATTCCAAAAAAAATCGCCCCAGTTTCTAGAGAGAGAGAGGGGGAGAGAGAGAAAGAGGGGGCGGGCGGGGGGGCCGCGCAATGGGCAGCAGCAGCAAGCCAGCAGCGGAGAAGAAGAGGAAGAAGAAGGGCCGCCCCTCCCTCCTCGATCTCCAGAAGCGCAGCCTTCGTCTCCAAAAACAACAGCAGGAGAAGGAGAAATCCAACAATCGGAACCCTAACCCTAACCCTAATTCCAATCCCTACCTCCGCTTTCCTTCCTCCTCCTCCAGCCGCCGGATCACCCGCCGGAACCCCCATCCCGAGGCGGCGGAACCGTCGCCTCCGCCTCCGGCGGCGGTGGAGGAGGAGGACGAGGAGGAGGTGGAGAGCTCCGGAGGGAAGCGGAGAGAGAAGAAGCTCAAGCTCGTTCTCCGCCTTCCCCCTGGTCGCTCCGCGAATTCCAATTCCGGCTCCGATTCCGACGACGATGCTCGGGGCGCGGTCCGCCGGAAGCGGAAGATCGACGCTGTCGGCAGCCATGGGGATCGAGACAAGGTACTCACTCCCGGCTTCTTAGTTTGACACGGTTACTGATTTTTTTTTTTTTTTTTAAGGTGCATTCCGTCTCTTTCCTTTGAATTTGGAGTGGGGACGCGGAGATCCGGTGCTTTACGGGATCGGGCGCCAGGGCTTCTTGATTCGAGGATGTTTTGCGGGATTTAAAAACTGGGAGTTTGTACGGTTTTGTCTACGGATCGCGAATCTATGCGTCGATGTCGGTTGGATTTTTTCTTCGGATTCCGTTCTTTAGTTGGATTTTTTCTCGTGGATATTCAAACTGAGAAAGTTTTGAGATTTGACTAGGTCAACTTGTCAATCATTTCTTGAAAGCCAAAGTATCTTTGCTGTTGAAATTTTGAGTTTCGTTTTTTTTTGGTTTTTCAAGTGGATGTGGATGGGGGCCTGGGTCTTTGGAAGGAAGATTTTATCTTAGAAAAATAATCTGACCGCTTCATTGAGAAAAGTTATCCTTGTCCTCTTTCTTCCATTTTTAACATTTTTAATTTATTGATGTTGTTCTTTTTCACAATTATCATGAGGTAGATCTTTTCCACTTTCCTTTTTTCCCTTCTTTCTTGGTGTTGGATTTTTTCCTGACTGTTTTTGGAAACGATTTTCTTATTTTAGGCAGAAAGGCACAATTCCTCGAAAGCGATGGATTCTCTTCAAGGTTTGGTGATCATGCATTTATTTCGAGAAGTAGCGGGAAAAAGAAGACGCGGACTATTTATTGGGTAGAATTATCTAACATTTGTGTTACGAACAGGGGAGCCATCAGATTCCGGGCCCACAACACCTTTGCCAGACAAAAAGTTGTTGGTGTTCATCCTTGATAGGCTCCAGAAGTGCGTCCTTTGTTTTCTTTTTGGAATCCTTCTTGTGGTGTCCTTTTATATGATTTCTGTGTTTAGTGCTTGTTTATTTTGCTGTATTCATCAATTTTGATGATATCTTGTAATTCATCTTTAGGAAAGATACTTATGGTGTCTTCTCAGAGCCCGTGGATCCGAACGAGGTGTGTCTGAAAGCTGTTCAAGTTGTTACTTTCTTTGTTTTTGTATTTTCTCCTTGTTTTTCATTTTCAACGTTCTTAGCTGTTTTTCTGATGCTGCTTGGGACATGCTAGGGTTTGTTTTTGAAGCTTAAGATTTAATGTTTGATGGATTCACAGCTTCCGGACTATCATGAAGTCATAGAGCATCCAATGGATTTTGGAACCGTACGCAAGAAGCTGTCAAGTGGAGCGTATGCAAACTTGGAACAGTTTGAGGTTGGTACAAGTACTGCAAACTTGCATGGATGTTTCATGGTTCTCTTGATGAATGATAAAGTTTCAAAGAATTGAAAATGCTCTGATTTGCTGCTCTCTTCCAATCCTCTCTCTCCTCTCTCCTCTCTCTCTCTCGTTTGAAACCAATCTGTTGGGAGATGCGTTACATTTATTTGTTGGTTTAGGTTATGGTTAGTGATACAGAGTTGGTAAATACGCCTTCTGCATCACCTGTTATGTTCGCGATGCTGCTTTGCTTTTTTTTGACTTGACTATTTATGTGTTACTCTGCTCCTTTTGATTGTTCTGGATACTGGTTGACAGTTGTTATGTCTAGTTTTATCTCCTTTTCATAATTGGTCACAGTTTTGATGCAAAATTTCTTTTTTCGTTACTATGGTTATGGAATTCTTTCCAAAATTGTGACATTAATTTTCTGTGATCTATGATAAGTGATAAATAGAATACACATTTTTTGTTTTTCTTCTTGGGGAATGAGGTGGGGTGCAATTGAAGGTGCAGTGGATCAATCACAACTAAGCATTTCATCTAGTTTCTAATTTGTAGTCATATAACCTAATTCATGGTAATAGAAGTCACCTTACTGGATTGTTTTCATATGTTCAAATATTTACTCAGAGTGATGCATTCTCTGTTGTTTCTCATGTCTAGGATCAGTCACATATAATGCTGAGCTGTATGCGTTTAACTGTTATTCATGATCATTTAATTCATACTGCAAATGAAGAGGTACTGATCGTTCCATATGCATTCATACAACTCATTGAACACCTGGTAGTTTTGCTGTGATGAAGGTATATGACAAACTGAACCTATTTTATTTTCCTTTCTGGGAATTCATAATGCTGTGGAACAAAAAAAGAAGGCAAAAGATAAGAAACATGTCATGCTTCTAATGCGACACAAATTACAAAAGTCTAGGAAATCTTGTACTTTGAACCTTTTTTGCAATCCTATCAGCTGATATATGTGCTAATTCATAGGAGAAGTGTTTATTTTCTGGACAGTGTCTTCAATCTCATCACTTAGTTTGGAAAAATATCCATGTCTTGTTTGCCCAAAAATTCATGATATGATCTTTGAAGTCTCCATGTGTGGATGGACCAAAGGAACATTAGCAAATATTATATGGAGTTAGACAAAATTTATCGAACATTTCAATGTGCTTGAAGGTTGAGAATTTTGCAAACCATACATTTTGTCTTTTCTGCCATCAGAATTTATTTAGTATATCATGATAACAGAGATCACACAGAGTTGCTTTTTATGCATGGCATTTTCTTCCAATTGTAACTTCCTAGCCATCAAAAGCATGAGAAAATGCTTGAAAAGTTATTTAGAATGTTTTCTTGTTTGTATTGCACAAAGAATTGATTTTCAGGGTAATGTGGTTTATGTTTTTCATTAGTAAAAGTTGTACAATTCAATGAGGGCACGCAAGTAAATCTGGTGCTACCTCATAAGGCTATAAAATTGTATGCTTGGAGGTGCTATAGCCATATCAAGCTTCTCTTGTAGAGGTGCTTAATGATTATGAGTTATATTGAGCATAATCTGTTAGTATTATAGTTTGGGATGTTTCTAATTTTCTTAGATAGATGAATAGATGTTTAAGTTCCAGGAGTTACTTATGGTGCCATTTTCTCATTCAAGTGGAGCATATTAAGAATCAACAAATTTTGAGCATAAATAATTTAATGCACTAATGATGCCTTGCCACCCTGTAAGGACTAGATATTCTAAAGCTATGTTTTCTTTGCTTTATAAATAAACCAAACATCAGACATGACTTTACTCAAGCTTACCATCATGTTTTAGCATCGGTAGACATTATTTTTTTTCCTTATTAGTAATAATTCCTTACATAACTTGTTCATTTACTTCCTTAGATCTTTCCTAAGGATACTCTTGATCCTTTATTTTGAATTTTAATTGTAGTGGTATGCATTGGAGAGGGGTATGGTAGCCATTTTTGCTAAAGGATAAAATCTTCATATCCTTTTACTATTGACACCAACAACTGAAGGTGATGTGGTTAAAAATCTATAACATCTTAAAAATAAAGGAATTGTATTATTGTTATCCTATCTGGGGGCTGCAATCGAGTCGGGTTGGGGTTTGATATGGGTTGGGTCAAATAACAACTGGAATCTGATCTGTTTATTAAATAGGTCAAAAATCCAAATCTTAACATGAGCTTTTTATTAAACAAAAAAGCTAGACTTGACCTACACAACTTGCTTAATAAACAGATCAAATTATGTTAAACATGCTAAATGGATTTTAAACAGGTTAAATGGTTCTAAATACGATTAAACAGGTTAGTTCATGACCCTCTGCACTATTAAATGGACAAAATGGGTTCAAGGGGTCAGGACTCTAACTCTAAACTTGGACCCATTTAAGATGCGGATTAGGTCGGATTGGCCCATTTGTGACCCAGAATCATTTATACCAAACTTGAACCTGCTTAAAGCAGGTTGGTTGCGGGTAGGGTTGGAAGGTTGAGTCATAAATTGCCACCCATAATTTTGTCATGCTTTAGTAATGTATCATAGCTGCTTTTGCTATATCCTCATACTCTTTGCTCAATCATTTTCACATTTTGAGCAAGTCGTTGAAAAGACTACCATGACGTCTCTGCATGTTTGCATATAGCTATTTCACTTTCTCATCGTGGGATTTAATAGGATGCTCTTGCAAGTTGAAGCGATATTCTACCAGGTCAACCTTTGAGCTCCCGCTGAGGTTTACTTTGGCCCAGTTTGGTTAGAGGATAGTGAATTATGAATAGCTTTTGTTGTCCCAAATGACTTCTTCTATTCGCAGGATAATTTCTGAATTTTGTTTGCGTGCCTTAAAATGGAGGATACAAGGACTGAAAGGTTTTTTCTTGATTTCAAGAATTGAAAAAGTTTTTATCCTTCCCTTGGGGAAAAGGTTATTCTCTCCCTCACTATGTATTAGTTTTAGCCAAAGAAAACTGGAACTTCATGCAATTAGGTAATATAGGGGGCCATTGATGAGAGTAATTTAATCTGGTATAGACCGGATTAAGGGGCTGGCATTTGTTTGTGAGCAGGCCTATTTGCCTCACTGTTCTTGAGCTGAACACAATGTAAGTAGTGTTTCTATAGTTCAGGTGAAATAATGATCTCTGTTGACAAGAAATGTCTCAATAAAGTTATTATTTGTCTATGTTACTTTGGCCAAATAGTTTGATGCAACCAAATTATCTTTTCTATATTATGATTTAGCACAATCTTTCTTCTTTAATCCAGGGAATTGGTTAAGGTAATTCGGTATGTTGGAAAGCAAAAACTAAGCTGAAAGGAACAAAAGAGACACAAGGTCACTCCTGCAAACTAGCAAACCATGATGTCTTCTAGGCCTGAGGCTAGCGTTATTCAAATTGCCTAAACACAGCTATGGACTTTGTGCCTTTTCCTTGGCTCAATGCTCAACAGAGGTTCAAGCCTGTGAACTTAAAATCCGAGTTTGACAAATTAATCGTAATCTTAGCTTAAGCATAAAATCAGATAGAAAACATCTTAATGAAGGTTCAAATTCTAACACTAATTCTTGTAATAATCTTAAATTCTTAATACTTTAAGACTTGGAAAATCTTTTTGTAACCATTCCTTGGTATCTATGAAGGCGATCCTAGGACAAATTATGCCAATTCCAATCCCTAATTTTGGATGCTCATATCCAATTATCCAGTCAATTTGGCTATGACCTGCCATATATTAGTTGGTCAAGTTTAAAAAAGGAAAAAAAAGAAGATCTACAAGGTTCCAGTTGGCTGAGAAAGAAGATTATCCAAATCCATTTTCATTACATAACCTCCCTCCTGTGTTAAAAGGTTGAGAGAAGCATTTTGATATATAATAAATAAGGATTTGGTGTTGGTGAAATGTATATCAAGCTAAGGATACTTAATAGGCGAGCTTTTGAGAGATTGAGTAGTGAAGATAAATCAGAAATACCAATGCAAAGAGGCATATTATTAGCTAGGGCTCTGATTTGGGAACACCATTGTTATGAGCAGTTGTTTGGGCTCTTAGACAATTTCCTGTTTAGGATATGGGCTTTATAATTCCTTAGCCCTCAAGTTTCTGGGTGTTTGCGCAAGCAGGCAAGCAAGCTGAACTCAACAATCCATACATGTTTGCATGGGAGCATATAAAGTGCAATCTAGTTTTTCCAAGGGACCCAATCTAATTTATCTCACTTAAAGTTGGATAAACAAAGAATCTAAGCAATCTCTACAAAATGAGCTAAGAGAAAAACAATATAAGTTATTGCTTGTAAGATTTTAAATACCATGGGATAAGGCATCCCATTTTTTTTATAGAACAACCTTTGAGTTGGTGTATGTCCCATCCCATCCCATCCCGACCCATCCCGACCCATTCCTTGACTTGTTCCATCCTAACACTCCCCATCTTGGCACTTGGGATAGTGGGATGCCTTGTTGTAAGGTTTTAAATCTTGTGGGATGGGCCTGTTCCGATTTTTCTATGGAACGGGACGTATCGCCGTCCCATCTCGTCTCGTCCCGACATTTGGGACAGAGGATGTCTCAAGGTGTCCCGATCGGGACGCTAGAATGTTAGCAGGACGGTCCTGTCCCAACATGGGATGGTATCTCGTCCCGATGTCCCGCAGGACGTCCCGCTGGGATCTGAATCCTTGTCTTGTTGTACCACCAATATTTAAAACTATGATAACTTATAATATATTTAATATACGAGTTTATTTAGATTTTCAAATAATGGTTTATTTTCTTAAAAAATTTTTGGTGAAAGCGTCTATATTTTCTTTGCATGGTAAAGTGCTCATTTAAGTATAGAATCCAGTAAATAAATAATACAGATGAATAAAACTATTATTTATTGTCTTTGATACCAAGTTGCCTGGGCAATTTGCCTAGGCTATAAGCTTGGCTTGTTGCCTTGAGGCGATTGGGCTGTTTGACAATCATTTTTGGAAAGTGGTATTGTTATATATTCTTCTTAAACATGATTTCTTACATCTCAAAGCCATTTGTGTTGGTGTACAGGTTCTAAAAGCACATTCTATGTAAGCTTGAGCATGATTTCAACTTTAATAGGGCTTTAATTTGTAAGCCCAACTTGAACCACAAGGTTGATCTGTAACGAGCCCATTTAATGCTGATTGGTCTGAAAAATTTATTAGTCTTTAACCTATTTCCACCTATAAAATCCACTAGAGGTGCAAATGATGACAAAAGAAAGTAAACTGAAACACTGAGTTAGAATAGTATGAGGAAATAAATGTTCCGATCATGTTTGCAAGCCATCTCAATACTAATGCTTCCTGATCGAGAAAGCCCTGCAACAATGTAAAACTGCAAAATTTTCTTAATCCTATGAAGAAAGACACTTGTTTCTTACTTCAATTTTTCCAATATGGCATGTCGGAAGCTCTACCTGGTTGCTCTGTTGATAATACATTACCAATCTTTACTCGACAGTTAGTTGCATGATAATGAAGTGCCAGGCTGAAACCTGAAAGAATCTAGCCCAACGTATGCCTGCTTAATTTTAGTTAATATGAGAAATGATGAAACTCAATTTTTTTTGCATTATCAATAAAATCAAGGATTTAGGTCCCAGTGGGACATCCCGCGGGACACTGGGATGGGGTACCATCCCATGTGTCGAGACAGGACCATCCCATTAGCATTCCAGCGTCATGATCGGGATGCCTTGGGACATCCTCTGTCCCAAGTATCGGGATGGGGCGGGATGACCACGCGTCTCGTTTCATGGGAAAATCAGAACAGCCCCATCCCATAGGATGTAAAACCTTGAATAAAATAAATTACCTATCTGAGAGTCTCATTTGGGTTACATTTGTACAAGTTTCACCCGGAAAAGATAAAACATGTGGGCTTTTCTTTGGGCATTCATATTCCAGGTAACTTGTTTCCAAGCAAAACATGTTTCTCTTTGGAGCATAGTTAACAAATTATGAGAAATGGTTATACTTTGAACATTGAAACTTAGATATTGTCTTATAAAATGTTCTGTTAAGTGTTAACATTGTTGTCTTATAAAATGCTTTGCTCATAATGACTCTTTGCTAGTTTAAATAGTTGAGGCTCGTAATCAATGTTCACCATCTTGGTATTGGACCTGTTACCGAGATCATGTTGTTATAGTGTTGTTATGTCCAGTATGGGAGTTGATTTGGCATGCAGATACTTGGTACCAACCCCCTCACCCCCTAAATTGAGTATTGTTCGATATCAGTACAGTATGATATACCCGGTATGGGGAGGTATGCACCGGTTCTGGGAATGTTGCTCCTAATTTTCTAACATAGTATTGGTGTTTAACCAATCTCCCTGTGGTTTCATGCCAAGCTGCAGTTTTAACTAGTAACTTGGGATCTGACATGCAGCATTATAGATTTAACATTTGTATGTTGTAAAGCATGTTTAGTTAATGATTGAACCTTTGCAACTTGTCAGCAAGTGTTGTTTTTATTTCTACTTTATGTAAGCCACATGAACATCAAATACTTGAGTTGTCTACCTTTCTAGAGGCAGGGAATGTAACCAGCTAGAGATATAATCAAGCTAAAGCATAATCGTTACGTGATCTGTTCTTGAGAGGTTTTTTCCTTTTTCTTCCTTTTTTTTCTTTTACTTTTCAGTATTCTAGCACCAGAATATTGTGGGATGCATTAGTACTCTAACTGGTTTCTGAAAGTGAAATTCTTAGGTTGTCAAATTTCTGTCTTTTATTCTAATCTCAGCTGAAAACTGAGCATATCACCTCGTATGAGTTGATGACAAGTTGACAACAGTGGCTGGACAATTGTTGATGAAAATAACAGTTAGTTGCGAAGGGACTTATTCATTATCATATTGTGTTGCTGCACAGTTAATATTTTTTTTCTAATTAAAAAAAATATGCATGTTAATGCCATCTTATGTCTACAAGTTAGCATTTGAAATTTCAACATCTGCATGATTTCTAGAAGCACAAAATTAGAATGACATTCCCTTCCTTTTCCAGGGCTGGGGTAAAGTTGTGTTTTTGGGTTTACTTATTTTGCGGTACTTTTCATGTAATATCTTCACCTAAATAAATGGCTTCACGTAGTTGTGATGGGTTGACTATTTAAATCATCTAATATAATGGTTGTTTAGTTTTTTTTTTTTTTAAATTATTCTTTTCTTGTTTTTTTTTTTTAATTATTTCTTCTTTTCTTTCTACAAGTTAGTTTAGATGGATGAGTTCCATTGATTCAGAAAATTTTTCTTGATGCAATATGATTGCATATTTAAGTGACAAGCAGAAGATCACTGTATGTTTCATTTGAGAGTATATGCCTGGATCTTTGATTTGCATATCCTCATTGATGTTGAATGCTATGGATATACTGGTGGAGATTATCAGGTGGTAGCACAATGATAAAATGAATGTGTGCAGCAAATTGCTGATTTCATACCTTTGTCCCTTTTTTTTTTTTGGGCAGATAGGAAGACAGCAACTAGCTGTAGGATTAAGTGGTCCTGTGATTCCAAAGGAAATATATTCTCTGATGGTTAGTTGCCTTACTTGAAAGGCAATATTCTTGTCCATGACTGCTTTTGGAATTTGATTATATGATATGTATTTTATAAGATGTTTGTTAGTATCATCAGAGTAATTTTAAGTAGATTTATTTTTTAGAGGGAGGCTAAGAGGCAAGGATAGTTAGTTTAACTTCTGGGTTGGATTTTCTTGGAGAAAGGTGGTAGGTGCTAAATTTGTCAGCAGTTTCATAGAGCTGAGAGTGCAGTATGTTAAGGTATGGTATCTCTGGTTTCCTGTAGTAGGATATATTTGGGGATAGATGCTTGAGGAAGCAAGAGGTAAAATCTGCAGAAACTGTGGCATATTAGCCTTATGTTATGTGACCCATAAAATAGAAATAGATAATTGCTGTATAGAAATGAGTATAAAAAAATTCAAATGATTTCTGAAGGGAAAAATAAATCTTGGCTTTGGTTAGATAATGAAAGATTGTTAATGATGCTTTGATAGCTGGGTGCTTCTATAAGCGAAGGTAAGTAGCATGGTAGAAGTTTGTGATATTAGGTCAGGGTACATTTGAATGGGCATGGGACACCTTTTGACCTTGAAACAGGAAGAATTAATAATTATGGTTTTTAATGATGGGGAAAATATCTACTTTTCGAAAGGATAATCTTGTGAATCAGTATGGTAACATCAATGCCAGAGTGACCATGAAGTTCATAATATTTACAACTGTGTGTTGTCTGCATAACTTTTATGAAGCTCCTAGCTTTTTAGCCTGGTTCAGCTGGGGAGAAAGCAGAAGCATACCAAATTACCAACCACCACAGTCACTATCTGATCTATATGTTGCCAATTAGACTTGCTAGGTTTGGCCTTCAATTAGTTAGCTCACTGTCTGACATCAAACTTGGCATTATCTTTATCATAGTTTGAAATTGATGCCGACAATGTCTTAAAAGCATCAATTAGATGTTTGCTCAAATCATATGCAACCATTTTTTGGGGTGGCTTTATGAGTAGGGCATGTGCCAGCATTTTGTTTCTCATTTCAGAAACATTTGTATGATATAAGTATGTAATTGTGATAAATTCTTAACACTTTGCTGCTTTTGACACTTTCTTCATCATGACTTTTAGCAATTGTGGTAATTTACAATACATGGCCGTGCTCCTTTCCTTTGATAAGTTAAAGGAATAGTTAATGTTCTCTCTCCCTCTCTCTCTCCCCCCCCCCCCCCTTCCTCCACTTCTCTCTCCTGATCAAAACTTGGTATATAATATGAAACTGACTGACATATGAAATACGAAAATTATGAAAAATTCTGCAGTATGATGAAAGTAGTTTGATTTCTTTCATCAAAGAATCATCACCTTGTATTGCTCTACTAATTATTACAAAGTTGAATGAATATTGATTTCTTTGGGGATCAAACCCAATTAAGCATAACATCTGTTAGTTATATCATAACTTAAGAAAAGTAATTGAGAGCCATTAGTCACATTTTACTGGTTCTCAGTACCATATATGAATTGTTTAGCAATGATGGTATGGAGACACATAGGTTTGTCTTGCTACTATAATACTTGTAGAATGAAAGACTACAGTAGAAAAATGTTGTCACAAGTGGATTGGGGTATGAATAATTCAACAATCCAATGTATACAATTTCATTGCCTGTGGTCATGTATGCGGGTGTTTGTCTTAATTGTTTGAAGGGATAAAATCATGCTAAGAGTGTATCAAGTGCTCTTAAATTTAATAAGTACTATATAATGTATGTTATTATGCAAGGAGGACTTAGTGGACTAGGGTCTATTGGTTTTAATTGGATGGAGGGATGCTAACAATCTATATATCAAATTCTGAAACAGCAACACTATAACCAGGAAAGCAAACTCTTTATGTCCTCAACATCTAAATGTACACTGCTTTAAAAGTAGCAAGCTAGACCACTACCTATAAAAATGAACCAAATCATTTTATATGAACAATGAATTAGAGAATCATGATTTGCAATAGTTTTGAAAATACATAGGGGTATGTTTAGAAATTCTTTGTTAGGATTAGATTAGAAGTAATTTGCCAAAGCATTAAAAATAAATACACTAAAAGGATTGGGTTGAAAAAGGTAAATCACACTTTAATAAGTTTGTCACTGAAAATGGAGCATTATCAGGTGGTGGACTTTTGATCAAGAGTTTACATTTTGGCATAGTGATATCTTTGAAAACTCAATCTAAAACTTCTTGTAACTTGTAAGTTCAGAATACTACTAACATCTTAAGGAATTCATTTTAAATAAATGAAAGAAGAGGAAAGGGCATATATCACACTGACTTACATGAGTCCTGTGCTAAGGGATCACTCCTGCTTGTGAATACTTTGAAGAAATAAAGCTTAATCACTGATATCGGGAGCTGGTGTGAGTGCAAGAAAGCAGCAATTTTAGAAACACTTGAGAACTTAGGAAGCGGTGCAGGTTCGGGATTCCAGGAATATTCTGAAGTAGGCAATGCACCCTAGGTAGAAGATTCTAGCTGCTAAGGATATAACTGGTAGGATGACAGGCATAAGATCATTTAAGGAACATGATTTCAGAACTATGTATTCTATTACTTAAGATACAATTGCTAAAAAACATTATCAATAACTTAGAATAATACCTTTTGTAAAGAATGGTTCTGAGTCTCTTTTATGTGTTTTCATGTTACATAGGTCAATATTTTAGAGAATTTTGCATTTTAGTTAAAAAATTGAATAATAGAAGTGAAGAGATAATTCTCATTCAAATTTTTGCCCATCCACCGAGTTGTATTGTCTTAGATTATGTTTTTAGCTTTGGCCATGTCATTCATGAACAATTGTTGCACGATAGAATTTCTGCCTTTTACTGCCTCTGTGTGCAGTGAATTCCACTATCTGTTCTACCACATGCTGCCACTGCCAATATCTGTGTACAATACTGGTGACAGATTTGGGATTTGAGGTCAACTGACAAAAGGATCAATTTATTTATGTAAAAAAGGGGCGATTGTCAATTATTAGAAGTTTGAAAAAATGAGCAATAGGTTAAATAATTGGAAACTTCTCTATGAACATGCAGAAAGCATTAGAGTTCGTGAAATATTCCATAGAACTCAAAAGAAAAATCATAATTTTTTTGTTGAAAAATTGTGTCAAAAAATTTCAATGACAAATTTTGAGAATTGAAAAATTTGCTGGAATTTTATAGTAGGCTATATTTTACATCCATAGGTTATGGACCTAACTCTTTACCCATGTACACAATCTCATTTCTAAGGCCGGCAAATATGATCCGACCCACCAACCCGACTCGTGTTCGATCCGTAATAAACAGGTTTGGATTTAGGCTAAACGGATTTGGGTTGTAAACAAGTTGACCTATTTAACCTGTTTAATATTTGGGTCAGATTTGGATTTCAGATATTTGATCCATTTAATCAGTTTAATATTTAGGTCGGGTTGAGGCCGATAACCTATTTAACCTATTTAACCCATTAATACGTTTAACCCGTTTAAGACCTGTTTAACTTGTTTACAACCTGCTTCATCTGTTTCTGACCTGTTTAATTCAATTTATTTAATCTGTTTAATTCGTTTAATTTGTTAAAAATTCATTTAACCTAATTTGATCCGTTTAATAAACAGGTTAAGCGGGTCGGGTTAGGTTATCTATTTATTAAACAGGTCGGGTTCAGGTCTGAATTTTTGACCTATTTAATAAATAGGTCGGTTTCGGATTGATGATTTTTTGACTCGATCGACATTGGCCTAATCTATATCTGACCCAACCCAACCCAATTGCCACTCCTATTCATTGCTGCTCTTTGTGGCAGGATGATTACATTAAAAATCATGATCTTTGCTACTTCAGAATGTGTTTTAAATGACTGGAAACAAAGGTGTGCATGCATAATTTGCTTGGAAAAGATCTAGTCAGGGGTGAGTTATTGATGTTGAGTAATTCTGAAAATTAAAGTTGGCAAGTAGATTAAACTTTTGAAATGTTCCAGTCATTTAGGCATTGCAGAACAGGATGATAAGAGTTCTGTAGCAAGCTGGTATAATTGAAAATATCACTAGCATTAGAAATACTTTGGTTGCAGCGATTGTTTAGAAAAAACAAAGAATGTTACATGGTATGGGTTTAATGAGATGATAGACATGGAATTCTGCTGCTGGTTAAGATGAATTGATGAACCTGTTTAATGCATGCAGCCCATGTAATTGTTATATGTTAATGTCTGACGCATCTATGGTAATCATGAAGTAATGATGCCATATGGAAGGGGAAATTTAGGGATTGAATTAGTTGGCAAAATATGTGAAATATAGGTTTGAAAATAAGAAAATTCTCAATATGTAGACATATATATCAGATAAACAAAGTACAAGCTCGTGCCATATCTTATTCTTGATTGAATCTGATTTCCTATCTTTATTGCAACGGTCAGGTCTCTACTTTTTGTGTTCCTTGTGCAATTTATGCCATGAAATAGTTTGATGATGCTTTTGTGACAGAAGAAACAATGCAAGGGCCACTTACATTTTTTGTATGGAATCACTGTTTGATTGTGTACCGAGCCTTTTTAGTTTTCCTTTACAGGCACTTCTTTGTAGATTGTATCATGTTATGAGCCTTGGCATATGCCTTTAACTTCTTTCCCACTTGCTAACTCTGCATGTTTCAATTCTGTAATATTAGAATCAAACATATGGGACCTGGAAACTTTGATATTAATTTTGTTTTCTTCATTTTTTTTTTGTTTTACATATTCTTTTAATTCATTCAGGAAAGATATTGACATGACAGATCTTTTTTTTTTTGAATCTATATTGACTGGTTGAAGATGAACGTTGTTTTGCATTATGACATAGCCTTAATGTGCAGTGGTTTCACAGGTTTCACAAAGAGGAGATGCTTGAGTTGTATTATATTTTAATTTTGCAAAGCCTTCTAGAAGATATAACTTAGAGAATAGCGGGAATTACAGCCAAAACACATTATGGATTAAAAACTGATAAAGAAGTTGACCTACCAATGCGAGTTTAAGTTTTTGTGGCTAAGTTAAATGTAAGCTTATTGGCTCCATTAAAGCAGTGCCATGAGCCAAATATAATTTTGATAGCATTTTTACACATCCATTATTTTTATTGAATTCTTTTATCAAAAGAGTTGTTTGACTTTTAAATTTATATCAGATGAACTGTACTAGGGGCAGAAATTTAATCTGTAAGACAGAAATGTGATGAAATAAATGCCCTTATTCACCTTGAAGTTATGATTTTCAGGATTCTCAAAAGATATGTCTAAAAAATATCATATTCATGATCTTATGATCAAAATATGGAGAAAAATAAATATGGATTACAATGTGAACCTTCTAGGTCTATCATTACAGGGAAACAAGCTTTCATTTTCTTTCCATATGCATTTTTTTTCCAGGTGGACCTGGATCAATATTTCTTTGTTTAGTAGTTTCTCCAGAATATGTTTCAGGAAACGTGGGATTGCATTTATGGTAGTGGATAAAGCCATTTGATTTGACTAAGCAAGTATGTGGACTCGGTACCAAACTGATAATCATTGTTATTGTTGTCATCATTATCAATGCTTGACTGCTGGAATTCAGACAGCAAGCTGTATGCAATATTGGACAGCAAATTTAGTAGTGGAACTGCATCTTTAGCCCTTACCTATTATCATATCAACTGAAACTCCAACTGAAGTTTTGGAGGTTACCTCTATTGGGTATGACATTTGACATTAATATTAGAAAAATCATGAGAGAAATTAAGTTTGCATTACTTGTTTGCGCAAATGATTTGCTGCGAGAGGATGCTTTAAACCTAACAATCAATTGAAACATGTTGACCATGAACATTAACATGTATTAGTCTAAGCATGTGTTTCATGTGAGTAGTTGTTGAAGAAATCAAGTATACAGAGGACAATTGAAGCTTGATTTTCCAATATATTTCTTTGGAATATTTTTTATCTAAACATACCCAAAATTGAGGGGTTTATTTATAGATTCAGATTACTAAAGGGGTTCTTTTTTAGAATTTCTTTAATTATATCATTTTTTATTTAAGTAATGATGTGTTGGATGTGGTATTAAGTTTTGGGCATTGTATGTGAACTTCTAATTTTCAAGATTAAATATTACAATAGTAGGCTGGAGAATTTTATGCATTAACCCACTTGGCAATAAGGTGGAGACAGTTTACAATTCGCCAAGGTAACCATGGATTGGAAGTATATTTGCAAGACTCGGCTAGTTTATGTCATAGAATAGCTTTTTGTTTTTTTTTTTAATATTGATTCTAATAGAAGCGATATTATCACACTTCCCTGTTGTACATGACTTAGTTTGGAGGGATGTATTTTATGCAAGTGATAAGGAAATACTATCGTAAATCTTAAATACCTTTAGCATGAAATTTCATATTAGTTCATAATGCAAGTATGTTCTCTTGTAACTATGAAGTACACCATATACCTTTATGATTGGTTATACGAGACTGTGTTCTAAAGTCATTGTTATACCGAGTTACTTGAAGCCAGAGCTGATTCATGAGTAGTTGTGGGGAAGCAGATCTCTCAAGATTTTTAGAATGTGGAAACAGGTGTCAGTGTGGTGCAAATTTCAGGGGTAATTTTGAGGTGTTTGCAGCACCCTAGCTACAAGTTTCTGGCTACCAAGTGTTACAATGTAGGTTTAGCTTGTCAGTTTATAGTAGCTTTCGTATGCTTATGTTGATTTTTATTAGTAGTTGTCAGAGAGATTTTATAACCGTTCTAAAGTTGACTTCCAACAGATGACTTTGTTTAACTTAACCTTTTTTTGTCTTTAGTTATGATTTATGGTTTATTTCGAGAGTATTTGTTTGAATATTTGATTATAGAAAAGTTTCTCTTATATGATCTGCAGCCTAAGATACATCTGGCAAGAGTGATTGTTTTCATGAGCTCTATCTAATTAAGTAGCTTGAAGTAATACTGCCTTAAGCTTTTTATGGAAATTTGCACTGATAATCTTTGTTATCGTGAAACGACCTGTTGGGTTGATGTGTATCTTCCCTGACTGTTATGAGGCCGTGGGAATTGTTGTTTGCATTAGTATGGTTTCTTCATTGATCTGTAAATAAATAATGGAGAAAGAAAAGGGTGGAGAATGTGCAATCTGTTGGACTTTTTTTTTCTTCAATTTGGAACACAATATTTCACTAGCATATCTGCTTGCAACAGTTTCACTTACTGAGCTGTTTTCCTAGAAGTCTAGAGCACATTTTGTTTTAGTTGATTTCATGAAATTTTTAATATGTACATATACTGTTATATGTCTTTGCAGAAGGATGTGTTCTTAATTAGCTCAAATGCCATGCGCTATAATGCACCAGACACCATTTACTATAGACAGGTATTAGTCTTATCAAAGGTTGTTACATATTGTTACATATGTACATATTGTTGGACTAATTCACTATCTGAAAATATATATTGTAAGCTTCCTCAGTTGTTTAACAAGTGGTTCATATGTACAGGCACGATCCATACATGAGCTTGCCAAAAAGAACTTTGAGAACTTGAGACAGGAGAGTGATGACAATGAACCAGAACCAAAGACAGTTGTGAGGAGAGGGAGACCACCAAACAAAAATAAACGGCCTGTTGGCAGGCCAGCTGAGCGTGCTACTTCAGATTTCTCCTCTGATGCAACACTTGCTAATGCAGGGGATGGTGTTCATTGGTCTAACATGGCACATGATTTGTCAAGGAAAGGATCAGTGGTGGATAAGTCTGTCATGATGGCTTCCCATGGTGTTTGCAATATTGACATGTTCAGTTTGGGCGAGCGAAAATCAGAGAGAAATGAAGAATGCTCAGGTTTCTAATATACTCTGCTGCATTGATTTGTGTCTTGCAACACTCAATGACTTTTTGTTTTTTAAAAAATCTCTTGCTTTAAGGGAATCTGTAGCTGCTTGCTTTGATCTCCTTTACTTATTTATTCTCGTTTGAAGAGCATCAAGTATATCTTTTGAATTACTTTTGCTGCCTCTTTTTTATATTTAAAGGTTCTGCATGTAAAGGGATTTCAACAAAATTTGGGAAGAAACTCACTGTTATAGATGAAAATCGGCGCAACACATACAAGCAATCCCAGCAATTTACCTCTGGATGTGAGCCATCAGTACTGACTACCTTTGATGGGGACAGGAAACAACTGGTGCCAGTAAGTACCTATAGACTTTCTCAGTTTTTTTCTTTATCTTCTTTCGCTTTTCTTCAGTGGGTACTGGAAACAGTATAGAAGCTTGCTGTAATTTGCTTAATTTATGTCACAGTTTGCTCAAGTAAGTTTGCACTATCCAAAACGTTTTGTTGTCATGGTTCAGAAATTCATGAATTTTCGCCTTTTGTGGTATCCTCGATCAGTTCATAACAAAGCTTTAAATAACATATTCCATTATAATGCCTCTCACTGAAACCATTATTGACTGCTATAATGGTTATAATAGCCATTATTTGTCTCAAGAAGGAACTTTTCAAATTTTAAATATTAAAAGAATTGCTAAAACAATGGCTGTTATAATGGTGGCATAACAGGAAATAATGGACAATATCCAAAAAAGTAGCAGCGTTATCTTTTCCTTTATTTCTTATTCATTTTCGGAGGGAATTTTGAGCGAAAAATTGAAATTTTAGGAAATATTATTTTATTTAAAAGAAAATACAAGCAAATTCAAAGGCCATTATTTATGTTATTAAGGTCCTTTATAATGGTCATAAGGGGGAATAATGGAAAATAATGGCCGTTATATTTTTCCACATCATTTACCTCAATAACATAACAGGGGTGGCCGAAACTGTTATAACGGTCATTATAACAGTTGTAACACCATTATTTAAAATCATGTCCATAATATATTGTGAGCTTTAATTTATATACTGGAGACTTATTTTCCTAGTCAAGAACTGCAAATTGCAAACTGTACTCTCATGGCTTTCATGGTTTGTACTGTGAAACTCATTATATGTGGCCGTGTTTTTATTTGAATCAGGTTGGGCTTCACATGGAGTATTCATATTCAAGAAGTTTGGCTCGATTTGCTGCAAATATTGGCCCCATTGGCTGGGCCATTGCTGCCAAGAAGATTGAAAAAGCATTGCCTCCTGGGACAAAGTTTGGCCCTGGTTGGGTTGGAGAGGGAGATGCTCCACGGCGGTCACAACCACCTCTGTTATCTGCATCATCTCCACATCCCTCTTATCAACCCAAAATTTTGCCCTGCACCACAATATCCAGAAGTGATATACTTCCACAGAGGCTGGAACCACCCTCAAATGACTCAGCTGTTGAAGAAGCCCATTTCAGCAGAACTCTTCCACCTGCTTCAACATCTGCTGCCACTAATAGACCCCCTGATATTATGGAGGGTCCTGTGTCTTCTAGGGGATCGAATTATGAAAATGGATCGGGTACTTTAAGTGGTGTTGGTGGTGGTGATGCTAATCAGTTCAAGGTTCCCTTTCAGGTTCATCAGAATACAGGAATGCAAGCCACAATAAATGGCTTCAATAACCTGTTTAAAATGTCTTCGCAGTTTGGTAAGATGCTGAGACCAACAAGAACACCTGGGTCTTTTGGTTCTGATGTACAGATGACACATGCTCAAGCACTTGACATGGTTTCCAGAAGCAGCAACAGCCTCATCCATCAGGTACCCATCAGCCACTTGGATGCAGAGAAGGTAAAACCGATGGCAGGTTACTCAAATACGGTAAATTCCGGAAACCCCTTGCCGGATTCTGGTCTCTCCCAGGGTTCATGGCAGGGTATGTCACTGCAACCAAAGTCAGATTCTGTTCCACCTGACCTCAATGTTGGATTCCAGTCACCAGGATCACCAACTTCGGGCATGTTAGTTGATTCACAGCAACCTGATTTAGCCTTGCAGCTTTGAAGGTACAAGTTATTCTTCAGTTGAGTTAACTAGGGAGAGAGATTCATGGTGTTGGACTTGCACCTGACAAGCGGTGTTAGATGATGAAAATATAGATAGTGAGGGTTTTTAACAATTATTCAACACCAGCATTATGTTGTAATGGTGCAGGGGCAGTTGTACAGATTAATTAATGTATTAGAAATTAAAAATCTTCAGATGAAGAAGCTGAATCCCATTTGTAACATTCTAAATTGCCTTAGTAGAGAAGGTTTTGCTTCTGCTGATAAATTATTCATCCTCTTGGTTGATTGAGCTAAATATGGATCCATGCTTATTTTGTCTCTAAAGATGACGACAGGGCCTTCGCGTTGGGCTATTTTGTTCTTTGTGACCTGCCAATATATATCAAACATGGATTGTGACATCAGATGTTCAACTTGTATATTATTGTGTGACATGGCATTTGTGAGGTTGTATTTGGAAGCAAGCTATGTTTTTATGGTAGCCCTTGTCGTTAAAATTGGGTTTCTGTACTAGATTGAGTTTGAAAACAAGTGTTGATGATCCAAGTCTTTGGATAGACCCTGATAATTTAATTTTAAACCAGGAATGAGTGACAAAGCAAATGTCATAACTAAAATTCTAAGGTTGACACATGAATAGGGTTTGGTCTAAACCTTGTAATATATTTAATGATGCTAGGATGAAAATATTGGTTCTTTTTATTGGACTGACATCAACATGGATATCTCGAATTTTTTATTTAAGTAATATTATTTTTTTAAAAAAATTATTAAAATAATATTATTTTAAAAATATTTATCAAAATACTGTTCAAAATAAAATCATCCTGTGATAAGATGGCATCACAATCCATGTCATATGGAAGGAGTCAGTAATGGGTCAGCATATAAAGTCGGTGAGTCAGCATATAAAGTCGTTCTATCAATTTTATTTTAAATAGTATTTTGATAAATAATTTTAAAATAATATTATTTTAATAATTTTTTTAAAAATAATATTTTTTTGATAAAAAATTTGAATATCTCACTTCGAAGATCTTTAAACCCTCTTAACCTCGACAAAGGTGGGATTTGTTCCTGCGTTCCCATTGCCTACCATCTTCATGAAACCTGCTAACTTGCAACTCGAAAACTTCATGACCCCAGAAAACCTGCATCACTTCCCACTTTTGGCTGGTGGTAGGGTCCACCAAAAATGCTAAGTTTCTCATCAAATGTATGGGGGATTTTCTCACATTCCAGTCTATTTATTTTTGGCTCATTGTCTTTATGGCTTATTTCTTTCATGATCCTTGTCTTCTTTTGCCTCTCCATGTCTTGTTCCCCACCATGACCTTCTACGAACTTTTTCCAACACCAATCTATAGCGTACATCTTCAGCCAGGGGTGCTGGAGAGAACGCTGCATGATGCCACACCCAGCGGTACGGTCAGAATGGACCTGGGCCCCACAACAAATTACCTATATATTTTAGTGCCCTCCAACAACGGGCCCCACATTTTCTGTGGACGGGAATGTCCAGTACGAACAAAAATGCCTAACTGGGGCCCAGTGGAGAAAGCCTCAAGGAGAGAGTGGCAGTTGGCACGCAGCCCACCGGCTCTCAAGACGACCTTGGGAATTGAGAGGAGGAGAACGCCACGAGACAAATCAGTCCTGGTGGCAATTCCATCACGGAACCAACTCCTCCAACTACCTCCACCAAAACCTTTATCTTTTCATCATTGCTAAATTATTCCCAAACTGCAACAACCTTGTTTCTCTCTCACGCCAATCGCCCTCGAAGCCGGAAAGTACTGATTGCCCAAGTTGCCCCCTCTTATTTCCATGGCTACTTTAGAAAAGGGAACTGCAAGCAACCCACGTAACATCACTGCGTACTCATAACCTTATAAATTGCTGCCAACTCGACGTTACGTTGATGACTGTTGTTGACAAATGTCTGCTGAAATCTAAAAATAATTCAAAAATTATTGGTTTATAACTTTGCAGACATGTTTTGATCATCTGAGCTATCTCATTTCAAGGCAAATGTACATATCAGGGTAGCATCATCATGCTACTACCTTGCTTCCATTTGAAACTCTGTTTGCTTTATATAGTTGGTTTATGTTGATTGATAGGAATCACACTAGAATGCATATGTTTTTTGATTATAGATTTACATTTTGTTGAGATTTCACATGATTCTATCATTCAATTTATTGTAGTTTAATAATATGAGGACACCAATAGTTCCACATCGATTGTGAGTCAAAGAGAACTCGCGTTTATAGGGAGAAAAAAATCTTTCCTACGTAAGGCATTTTTTAAAAAGTAAAATCGTGAGGTCCATGAGACAGAATGGACAATACTCATATAACGGATCGAGTCTTTGTCCGCAATAATGATATGTCAGAAAGAGGTAAGGTCCGTCTCGATTTCCTGTTGTTGTGGTTCTAATAATATAGAGAACATGAATAGTTCCACATCGCAATTTTTCTCACGTGAGATATTTTTTAAAGGACAAAATTGATATCTCACGTGATGGATCGAGCTCCATAGATTAGAGCGGACAATATCTCACGTGATAAATCGAGCCCTTGTCTGTAACATAATTGATGATCTTTTAATCTTATTACTATTATTATTATTATTTTCAAGGTTCGGTCAAAAGGGAGGTGGCCTTCAGATGCGCGTTGGTTTATATCGTCCAGATGGTGTAGAGAGAGCAATTTATGATATTTAATTAATTTGACAGTTGCTATGGATGGATGGTAGACCATGGTCAAAAAAAATTTTGAAAGAGACGCGGGTTTATGTCGGTTCCAATGTGGGGCCCAACCAAACCGTGGCCAGTTTCTCAGTCATTTAGTTCAATCTTCTTGAGATTTAATTCTAACCTACTGGATTTAAGTCAGCAACTTTCAATATAGTGGCATCGTAGTTGTTATATTCAATACAACATATATATTTTTTCTCACAAAAAAAAAAAGTTTAATATAGAACATGGAAGCAAAGAATGTATCAAATAAAAGTCTTTTCGGGCTTGAAGTTGGGTTTGGTTGTCTATGATTTCATTGCATGGAATAAAACTTCAACAAAATTATTCCCTCTAAAGAAAATCTCAAAAAAATTATAGAAATGCGGTATTCTAAGCAGCTCTTCTTCTTCTTCTTCTTTTTTCTGTGGGGGGTGGGTTGGTGGAAATACTCACTTGCAAGTAAAAGAAAATACATAGTGCGAGGGTAGCAATGCTGGTGAAGTGCATAATCTCAGGTAGAGAACTTTGCTAGAAGAAAATAATTAAATAGAGAGAGAAAAAGAGAGGATCAGGTCTATCGGCTGGATAGTTCAACCGTCGGACATCCTATATACCAATGAGAAAAAAGAAGAAAGGGAAGCAATACAGGTATGTCTATATATGGTTGGACTAGTCCACCACTGAGCTGGTGGACTAGAGCCATTGGAGAGAGAGAGAGGAGAGAGAGAGAGAGAGAGGAGAAAAAAAAAAAAGAGAAAGAGAGAGGGGTAAGCCCATCTAATGACAAGGCCATCATCTATAGCATAAGATGCATGAATGAAATCACTCTAGAGGAAGCATAGTCTAGAAGCAGTTAAACAAGTTAGTTCTGCCAGATGAAAAGAGAACTTGGAAAGCGACAAGGTTGCAGCATGAACTGGCAACTTGTCATATAAGGGTGAGAGCTTTGAACTTTGAATGGACATGCATGGTGAATTACCATGTTAACATGCATCTAAAAAATAGATGATATCATTCCAAAAGCTACAAAAGGTGGAAAGATCCAAAACCTCTTCTCTTCTTCATGGCCCTCTTGTCACGTTGCCGCAGTACTCAACATATCCCAGTATAAAACAGGAGCCAAACCATGGAAACATGACCCATGAGCATACTCCAACCACCATGGACTCTCCCTCCTCCTCTTCTTCCAACAATCACCACCCACATCCACCCCCTTCTCTCCTCTCCTTTCTGGCTGTCTTCAAAAACGTCCTCAACCAAGGTACTTCCTTTTTCATCACAACCCCAACCATGTAAATATTTTCTTTTACATCCCATTAATCCTCACTCTTTGTTTTTATAATTTTCTTCTTCTTCTTCCTCTTGTTCTTACAGAGCTAATCAGGAGTGTGCATGCCTACCGAGTCTTTCCAGAGGAGGAAGGCGACGAAAGAGAGGTGTGCGTGGAGAGGGAGTTCCTCTTCTCACCCACCTCCTACCTCGAGATCACTGTGCCGATCCCCCGCCAGCTCCTCCTGGTAGATCCAATGGTGGCTGATAGCATCTGCCACCGGCCAAGGTTCCATGAGGGGCAAACTATTGGCCTTTGGCTTTGTATTCTTGCATTCGACTCTGCCGCTCTGCCACCTCCTCAAAGCCTCCTCACATCCCTCCTATCCTCTCCTTCTCCAGGTATAAACATATTTTGCAAGATAGGCCAAGATGTCAACAAAAAGAAGGAAAGATGGGCCAAAGTGGAATGATCTGCTTTCTTTTTATTTTGAGATTTTTTATGAGGTTTGGGGCTCTGTTAGATTGGATGAACTTGATGAAATCCCAAGAATTTTATGGAAGTGCATTGCCAATCTTACCTCAATCTAACATGACAGGAGTGTGATGAAATTTAGTTCTGCAAATTATAGGATTTGTGAATTAGTTGATGATTATTTGTACCCTGTTTTACTATTATTTAGCAATCTATTTTGAATCTTTGGAAGTTGTCCTTTCGTTTTAATTTCGTTTTTCTTTTCTTTGTTTCTTTTTTTGGGGAGTGCATTTGGCATATCTAATTGATGATGAATCGATGCTATGAAAAAGTTTGCTTGTTTCCTTCCTTGCTTCGATGGCTTGTAGTTGATATCGGAGTCAATGATGTTTTTATGAATGGAAATTGGGCTGATCTGGATGAAACCAGTGGTTAGATAGAATAAAATGAGCATTTTTCATTAAATTAACAAAGGTGGGATTTTATTGCTGCCTTGCATGCGTACTCCTGAAATAATTGAATTTTTCTATTTTCTAATACAATGGTTAGATTTTTGTTTGATGATACCATGGCTGGATTTTAGGTGTGATTTTCTTTTTTCCCAGTTGCCACTTTATCACAGAAAAGGTTTTGATCTTCCTTTTTTTTTTTTTTCTTTGCTTTTAGTTTTCTTACAGTAGAGCTCTGACATGTAGTGACTATCTTTCAACTTATGCTTGACTAAAGCATTCACAACTTTGAAGATTGACTAGAGATAGGCTCATACTGTTTTTTTATAATTTCTTCTTCTTCTTCTTCTTTGATGTGCTCAGATCCATGCAACATTTTTAAGACTTCTTTTTAGCTACTTTTTCTTTCCTCTTTTAATAATTGTCATCTATATCTACTCCTGTTGTCTGGATTGTATTGGCCTTTACACATGTTGAGAAAAAGGTTATTCTTTGAACTTTTTCTTTTTCCTTTTCACCCTCCTCCTTCCTTTTTTTCTTGTTTCTTTTTTCTTTTGATGTAAAAAATGCGGCTAAACCAGACCTAGGAGACCAAAGTAAAAAAGAAGGCTTAGGTGGCCCAGAGGGAAAAAAATGGAAAAGGCGAGGTCCTCCACTTATCCATGGTTGAAGCTTTCTCAAAGTATCTCATTTCTCCTCCTTTTTTGCTTTTTTCTCCCAGCTCAGGAGCTACTTGCATTTTTCAAGTCACAGGCAATTTCAAATATTTGATAGGAGTTTATATTCTATCATTAAATGAAAAATTTGCTAGTTTCACTTTCCCCTGTACAACTTTTTGTCATTTACCTTTTTCCCTGTTCATTTTTACCATTTGCATCAAGAAAAGATGATTATAATTTTTCCTTGAATTCATATGTCTGTTTCAGAAATCCAAGATTAAAGTCTGTGCCGACTTTGTCCTGTGATCTTCAAAAGGTTTTCCAATTAAGATGTGAAGCAGAAAACCAAGAGCTGAGGCATGTTGCTTCAGAAGAAATCTTTGTGGACAAAGAAAATGAGTTTTCTCAGCCAATGAAAAATGCATCTGATTACCATGAAGATCGAGTCTTGCACTCTTGTCCTATAATCAAACAAGCAATATCAGAGAATCAACGGACTGATGAAATTGCACCTGGTTAGTAATTTTCTTGCTGAATACCTGGTGCACAACCATGAAATTTATCACTGAAATTCTATTTAAAGTGGCAATTTTTTCTTAATTATCTGAAGTGAAAGTACTTGCATCATGAAATATTTTATAATAAAGTTTGAGCTTGTTGTGGATTTGTCCTAGTTGTAAGCTTGAGATAAATGTTTTATTTTAGATGTATTTTTCATAAAATTTGGATTTCAATTTTATCAAAAATTCTTTTTTGATTCTCTTTAAATTGGAGATCTTCGCTTAATTTTTCAAATTTTGAAGCTATTTCACACTTTGAATGATCAAGCAAAGATCTCTATTTTAAAGAGAATAATAAAGATATTTTAGTTAAACCCCAAATTATGAAGCTATTTGCATCATAAATTATTTTACTTCTGCATATTTTCTAGAAATTATTGTTTGAGCTGCTTGTGTTTATGCTCTAATTGGAAACTTGAGGTCTTGCCACTCTTTGCTTCAGAAAAAATGTGTAAGCTCGAGAAATCAGTCCTGTTTCAGGAGAGTTTTGCATAAAATTGATAAAAAATTAGGAATGATCGAAACATGAAACTCTCTGTTCTAGCTTAAGGATTCTCATGAAATAAGTTTCATGATCTTTACTGAATTGGTTGGCTTTCTACTTTTTAATGCTAGAAGGGTCAAGTGTTGGACTTTTAGGATGCATGCCTTAATGTCATGTAGATCATCACAGCTGTATTAAGAAATTCTGAATGATGGCTTTCTATCAAGTCTGGTAACATCTTAGTCTTAGGTTTAAAAGCATCACTTATAAATAAGGTTAAACTATTTTCTTCATAGCAGTCCAGCTAAGAATTAGACTTTAGTTTAGGGAAGATCATGTGTATCACATAATGGTTGTTTTCGGTCTTCAATAGAATTTTCAGCAATTTTATACTGCATCAAAGGCATCGATTCTCTGGCCAGAACAAGGTCTAGGCTGTAGATTTCAGTATGAGCTGAAGGTTATCAGAGTAAGATTTAGTCAAAATATGGTCAATTTGGATCTCTAAATCATAAAACAGGTTTACTTGTAGGAGTGTCTGCACTCTACAAATCGGTATGCACCTCACGTCCCATAAAAAATACTGCAAATTATTTTCCAGCAAGAGAAATGCCCTACTAAATGAACCCTGATGATATATGTGAGACTAAAGGGTAAAACTAGACCGCATTTATCCTTACATGTAGAATACTCTTATTAGTGTATTAGGCTTGTTTAAATAGAAACACAATTTGTCAGAGAAAAGATAAAAGAAATACATAATTATTTTATCTATTTTCCTCCTTAGCTTGCACTATCTTCTTATGTATTGAATGAAAGAATGCAGAAGTTGGAGCATCCATGAAGAAGAAAAGAGCTGCAGCAGAGCATGTAGCTAGCATTTCTTTAACTGATCTTGTTAAGTACTTCAATCTCCCAATCATAGAAGCTTCAAAAAGTTTGAATGTTGGATTGACTGTACTGAAGAGGAAATGTAGAGAATTTGGTATACCTCGGTGGCCACATCGGAAGATTAAGTCTCTTGACACTCTTATACACAATCTCCAGGTAATTTTTATATCTACCATCAACAGTTATATAAGTTTCACATGTAAACATGTTCACATCATCAAATCATTCTTGTATTTAAGGGTTGGTCATATCTTTGATGCATAATAATAAACTATATACTGCAGATGCATTGTTGCATTAGTTGATGCAAGTCTAAACAATAGCATGTTTAAATTAGATTTCAATAATAAATGAACTTGAATTGGTATTCGCAGTCATAGTGTAAAGTAAAAATCATTGTAGTAGTTGTTGTAGGGCATTTGTCCAAACTCGATTGCTCGCAGTGTTTCATGGTGACCAGAAATACATTATTATGTTATAATCTTAGAAATCCTTTATGATCATCCATCGACCATTCAATACCATTTCTCATAAATAAGAATTAAGAAACTGATATGCAGGAAGAGGTTCATAGACAGGAAAAGGAGGACAAAGCAGCTGCAGCCAGAGCAGCCACTAAGAGGAAGCGAATGCTAGAAACCGAAAAGGAGGGTATTGAAAGGAGCCCTTTCATGGAGTTGCAGGGAGAAACCAAGAGGTTTAGGCAAGATGTTTTTAAAAGAAGACATAAAGAAAAAGTTCTAAGCAAGAAATGCCAGCAACTTTCTCCTGAGGTTCACAACTGCTTCCACAACTGAGTAAATCAAATGGTGTAGAGTTGCTTTTGCTATATTACCAATCACTTGCAAGAAGAAAGAGAGACATTATGTCATGATTTGCTCTAAAGCATAATAACATTTCATATATTTCTCTTATTCCACTTCAGCATTTACAATCTTGAGTGGCTAGTGGTGTTTTAATTTTATATCATCAAGATGCAATTAATAGCTTGTAGTCAGCATATGCTTCGCTCTGAAGATTTTGTTTGAACCTGTTGAGATGCAGGAAGTCAGTAGTCTGATTTGGCCAAGTTACTTTTCTGTCTTGTGAGTTTGAAGATCTCCTTTATTTCTTTCTGTTGGCCATATGCCAGCGCACATCCGGTGGGACTCAGGGAGGGGTTGTCAGTCAGAGGGTGGCTGATGATAGCTAAGGGGTGGCTGATGACATGGCAATAAGTCTTGTGGGTTAGTAGGGATTAAATGGGGCTGACCACCCATCTGCCACATGAGAATGATTGACTTGATGTGGATCAACTTAGGGATGTAGGGTTCTATGCGGTTAATAAAAACTAATAAACCCCACCTTCTCTTAGGGCAATTATCTTTTAGAAAGTTGGTTAGGGGCTAAGGTTCAACAACTAGTATCAGAGTGAGATTGCAGGTTCGAAACCCGACAGGCTCTCCGGATATCGTTGGAGGGGAGGATTGTTGGCCATATGTTAGCTCACACTTGGTGAGACCCAGGAAGAGGTTGCTAGTCTGATAGTTGGGGGATGGCTGATGATGTGGCAATAAGTCTTGTAGGTTGCTAGAGATTAAATGGGATTGACCATCCAGTCCTCATCATGAGGATGATCTGGCTTGATGCAGGTCAACTTAGGAATGCAGGATTCTGTGTGGTTAATATAAAGACTAATAAATCCCATCTTCCCTTAGGGCAATTGTCTTTTGAAAGTTGGTTAGGGGGTAAGGTTCAACACTTTCATTTTTTTTCTTCTCTTTCTACCCCATTCTTTCATAGGACACACATGACCAAAAGAGGTGTTGTAATCATTGTTATAATGTGTATGTGGATGATTTATATTAGTGGAAATTGATCTCAGTTTTGTTAGAGAGCTTCTTGTGTATGTAGTTTCATATAAGTAGAAATTGTTCCCTTTAAAACTGGGAAAGAATGGATACCTAACAAGTTTTTTGTGTTATGGGATTCATAAACATCTAATAGCCTATTGTGATTTTTGAAATTGTTCCATTAGCCCCGTGGGGAATGTGAGACAGGTCTTGGGCTTCTTATAGCAATATGGGTCTATTAGATTAGAGTATTCGGTCCTACATCTGATGCAGACCATCTCTGTTAAAATATAGAAGGATAGAGTAATTCTTTGTGCACCGTGTGTAGTGCAATAGGGGCACACCGCTCAATAATATTGGGGCACATAGCGTGCTTAGATGGGACATATATTTAATGCTGCTCAGTATTTTTCTTTCTCCAATTTTTAATGACGAAAATATCCTTCTCTCTATAGAATAAAGAAAGAACAATATTATTATTTTTTGCTATCTTGTATAACTTTCAATGAATATATATGATGTCTTAAACGATATATATGACTTTTTATGTCTTTATGATATCCTGAACAATATATATGACTTCTTAATACCTTGTATGACTTCCTGTGAATATATATGATATCTAAAATAACATATATAGCTTCCTAATGCCTTATATGACTTTTTGTGAATATATATGATATCTTGAATAATATATATCATTTTATGTGAATAAATATAATATTTTAAATAATATATATGACTTTTTAATACTTTATATGACTTTCTATGAATATATATGATATCCTGAACAATACGTATGACTTCTTGATGTCTTATTTGACTTCTTATTGATCATATAAAGCATCAAAAAATTATATATATTATTCAAAATATCATATATATCTATAGAAAGTCATATATATTATTTAGGATGTCATATATATTGATAGAAAGTCATACAAGATATTAGAAGCCATATATGTTGTTCAGAATATCATATATATTCATAGAAAGTTATATATATTATTCAGAATATCATATATATTCACAAAAAATTATATAAGGTATTAAGAAGCTATATATATTATTCAGGATGTCATGTATATTCATAAGAAGTTATATATATTATTCAGGATGTTATATATATTCATAGAAAGTCATATAAGATATCAGGAAGTTATATATATTATTTAGGATGTCATAAATACACAAAAAATTATATATATGGTTTAGGATGCTATATATATTCATGAAAAGTCATGTAAGGTATCAGAAAATAATAATACTATTTTTTTTTATTCTATGATAAAAATGGGTATTTTCATCACTGAAAATTGGAGAAAAAAAAAATTGAGCGGCATTAAATATCTATTCCATCGGTAAGTATGCTATGTGCTTCAATGTAATTAGGCGGTGTGCTCCACATCAATTTTATTATACTGTACGCGGTGCATAAAGACTTTCTCTAGAGAGATATTAACATGTTACGTCCTATTAGAGACTTACTAGGCCCACCTCTCAGGAAACAAATGGGAGGCCTATATTAGGGGAAGTAGCTCCTCTTAGTGCGCCCTTCTTTCTCACAAAGAGAAAGATAAGGGGCACCACATAGCATACTCCACCAAACCATGGTTGGCCCTCCCCTTCCTCTTCGATAAATATATGGCTAGGTTTGGGGGTTTTGGATGCGTGTGTGCGCGCCTACACACGCACATGAACACACACAAAAGCCGCCCTCCCCCTCACAATTTTCTCTCATGCTTTCTCTTCCATCTCTTATTTCTTGAGAGACCTCTAGGGTTTGGAGAAACCTAATGAGGCCATACAATGAGAGGAGAATCTAAATGGGAGTACTCTGGAGATTCCCTCTACCAAATATTCATCTAGATTTGTTTGCACACAAGTATATTCCAAATCCTATATGTATTATTGAGAAAACTTTTGCATGCATTATAATGGATTTGGGAGAATGTAATTTTCTTTTTGCTGCATATTCTTGATCTACCATGCTTCATATCTTAATTTGATTATTGCCCAAATGTAGGATGAACTGTGGATTGTCATCAGGTTGATCTCCAATCACTGCATCCAAATTTTATGTGATTTGGATTTCACCACTTTTGAGAGGAACTTCTCAGCAGAGAGCTAGCACATCAAACTTGCTACTATTCTTCTACCAAAGAAAAAAAACTTGCTACCACTCCCTTTTGGTTCCAAGTTCCAAATATTGTATGGATTAAGGGACTTGCTCCAAACAACCAAATGTGTGAACTTAGGAATTATTTATTTACTATAACAACATTCTAGATGATCCATTTTGGAGTTCACTGGGTTTTCTAGAATAATTTATACTCAATGGCCATTTGTAGGCCTACCTGGAGTTGTTGGCTTGGAGCACATAGCCCATGTTTGGTAAGTTGTATGATAGTCACTTTGTTGTGGACTGGGCTCTTTGGTTTTCACCTGGCAAGTTCTCCAAACTTATGTTGGACTTGGCTTATGGTAGATGGTTTCTGTGTCATCCATCATAAATATAATTAAACTTGTGGGCTTGGCTTGGTTTTGCATAATCGTGCTATGCAAGGACATGTGTGCGAATGCAACATAATACAGCATAGGCATGGAAGTGGGATGGCTGTGCATATGCATGACATATATGCAATTTACCTTTTACATCAATTAGATTATTGGATAACAAGATGAGTTAACAGGTATTGGAGAGCTATAGCTAATGGGCCCTTTAATGGGTTTACTTTCTTGGCTAGTCGTCAGAGCCTTAAAGTTTGAGTCAGAGTTTACTAAACCAGGCATCAGTACATAGAGCCCAATTCTCAGAAATCCAATATCACAAATCTTTTGTAAGTGTTGTTGTCTTACTCCCATTACCAAGAGAAGCCTCTCTTTCTTCCTATATCTTTTCTTCCATTTCTATATATTTTTTTCATTGATTTGAAATCCCTTTTTCATTGTTCAAAAGTTATTCCAAGCGATTGAATGAGTTATTGGATCTTTATCCCCATTGGCTTGTGCTATGCTAGGAGGCTATTTAGATGAAGCTAGGATCTATTATACCTTGGAAGCACCTTCGCAATCACATATACAAGAGGGATGTTACTTTTAAGACTGTGCTTAGCATGCCTCTTGTTGCAGCCAATCCCTGAGTGTGCCTGACTCCAATGACGAGCAATTTGCAAAACAAGTACTTTAATCGAAATTATGTCCGACGGGGACCCTCCGATACCTAAGTTAGCGGGAAGTGGCGAACAGGATATTTAGTGCAGAATTCGGCAAAATTTTAGCTAGATATCTTTTACCATTACTGTTTCTTACCTCTCCTTTATAGGCAATTCAGGTGTAACCGTTGAATACATGGTGTCCCGCTTTGTATAGAACTAAAGGATAGTTAACCTCTATTATCGAGCCATAATCATAGAGTTAGTGGGCAGTTTATGCCCACTAACAGTCATGGTGTGGAGTCATTGCCTATGATTATGGTATCATGATTGTAGATTAAGCAATCAGCCATGTCAGTCGGTCGTGACAGTCAGCTATGGCAATCGACTATATCAATCGGCCATAGTGGTCAGTCTGCTATTAGGTAGTTGGCCATTATAATGCTGGTTTGGTTATGAAGATGTTGTTTCGGCTATGATGGTCAATCAACAATGATGGTCAATCGGCATTATGATGCTGGTTCGGTTATGAAGATGCTGCTTTGGTCATGATGGTCAGTCGGCCATGATAGTCAATAGGCTATTATGGTCAGTTGACCATTATGATGCTGGTTCAATTATAATGGTTAGTCGGCCATAATGACTCTGTTTTGGCCATGACCTGCAGATTTAATAAAAAAATAGGATGACTGATGAAGGTGTTAGAACCTTATCTCATGAGAGCTGAATTGTGAAAGTTTTTTTCCTTCCAGCCTCCTTATTTTAGGAATGCTGGCACAGTCTATTGGCCACGCAGAATTGGAAGCCGATCTTGAATCAGAGGGAGCAGATCTGATTATCCCAACAGTTGCCCCCACTCCCAAGTCCAAAGTGACTTGACACGTTGGATGATGGGAGTCAGCATATCTTCTATCATGATTTCGAGCCCCGATTCTGCAGTCATTTTGGTTGTCAACTAGAGTTGGCATATTATTCGATCTGATCGTAGTAAGTCAGCATATTATTCTGTCCGACCATAGTCCAATCAGCATACTATTTCATCCGACTGTAGTCGAGTCGGCATATTCTTCCATCTGACCATAGTCGAGTCAGCATATTCTTCCATCCGATCATAGTCGAGTCGGTATTTTGATCCTCTTAGGACTCATCTCGATCCGGAGATCGATATTTTTCTACTTTGGCCCCTCGAGGCTTGAGTCAGAGCTCGTATTTGTCATCGTATTGCATAGTCATTAGATGAGCTATTGGCTTATTATTTTTTTTTAGGATGTGGATCCCTTAGTCAATCGAATAAGAGCTGACTAAAAAATTGAAGATATTTGTAGATTGTCAGTATTCCATATTCGAGGGACAGTCGTTCTGTCATAGAAGAATATTATCGTACATTGCGCCGTTTAATCGAAACATTATCATAGGTCGTTTCGTTATAGAGAAACATAGTCATCATTGGGGAAGAGCTTTTCGAATCATAGATCATGATCGATTCGTTGTTTGGAGAAGCTTTCTAAATCATAGATCACTATCGATTCATCGTTTAGAGAAGCTTTTCAAATCGTAGATCATGATCGATTCATTATTTGAAGAAGCTTTCTGAATCATCTATCCCCCAAAGTCTCATTGCTTAGTCTTTTTGTAGCCTTTTAATTTGGCAATCTAGCTCTTGGAGCTTTCGCTTGTAGTTGTCCACATACTGGGAATCCTCTCGAAGAGAGCATCCAAGAGTAAAACTTTTGTTGGATGAGAGAGAAAAGAACATCATCGTTTCTCCTTATCAGCTTTGTGAAAAAAAATAGATGGCGATCGGTGTGTTGAGAGTGATGGGCTAAGTGGTATGGTCCATCTCGTCGATGGGACTGTCGTCGAGATTACACCACCATCAATTATTGGTTGTATTTGCTGGAGGCAATGAACTACCTCCGTCAGTATCTTTTCCTACTGCACTAAGGCACGAACTGCCTCCGTTCGTGATGATGACCAAATGTGAGGATCTGGGCTCTGTCAGTGGAGGAGGGAGATCTTCTCGATGGAAAGATTGTCGGGTGAAGCCGATGAAAATATTCTGGGCTCTTGTTTTCATCATGTTGATTGAATTTTCTCTCCTACCTGGCACGCCAATCTATTGCGGCCAATCTCTGAGTATGCCTGATTCCGATGAAGAGCAACATGCAAAATAAATCCACTGATCAAAATTGTGTTCGACGGAGATCCTCTGATACCTAAGTTAGCAGAGAGTGGTGAATAGGATATTTAGTATAGAATTCGATAGAGTTTTAGCTCAGATGTCTCTTACCATTGCTGTTTCCTTACTTTCTCTTTATAGGTACTCGGTGTAATTACTGAACACGTGGAGTCCCACTTTTTTATGCCACTAAAGGATAGTTAACCCCTATTATCAAGCCATAATCATAGAGTTAGTGGGTAGTTTATGCCCACTAACGATCGTGGTGTGGAGTCATTGCCCACGATTGTGGTATCGTGATTGTAAATTAGGCAGTCGACCATATCAGTTGGTCGTGACAGTCAGCCATGGCAATCGGCCATATCAGTCGGCCATTATGATGCTGGTTCAGTCATGAAGATATTACTTCGGTCATGATGGTCAGTCATCCATGATGGTCAATCAGCTATTAGGCAGTCGGCCATTATGATACTGATTCAATCATGAAGATACTGTTTCGGCCATGATGGTCAGTCGGTTATTATGGTCAGTCGGCTATTATGATGCTGGTTCAACCATGATGGTAATCGGCCATGATGACTTTGCTTCGGTCATGACCTGCAGACTTAGAAAAAAATGGGATGACTGATGAATGTGTTAGAACTTCACCTCATGAGAGCTGAATCGTAGAAGTTTCTTTCCTTCTGAGCCTCCTCCTTTTGGGAATGCTATCATACTCTATTGTCAATGCGAAATTGGAAGCCGATCTTGAATTGGGTGGAGCAGATCTGATTATCCCAATAGAATCTTTCTTATTTTGCTGCCAAAACCTATGCAAGCATATATTATTCCGATATCAGTTATACACTGGGTAAAACTTGAGTAGATATGCAAAATCAAAAAAATCTAAATAAATAATATCTTTTGGTTAGATTTTTAGAATCATATCCTAAGTTATTAGGAAAGATATTAGAGCTGATCTAGCTAGTATATATGAATTAGAAGACACTGTAACCCTTATATGGGGTTAACGATGATCATGGTATTTTTGATTAGATTGTGATCCTTAGCGTGAGAAGAATATATGGAATAAGGAATCCATTACTGCCAAAATCTAGGCCGATGAGATCAAACTTGGTCTTATCAAAAGAAGGCAAAGTGGAAGAGTCCTCGGTTTAAGACGAGATGGAAAGATCCTCGAATGGATATGAGGTGCTCCCAGGTGCTGGAGCTAGACCTATAGAAAATTTTTGACCGAAAGGTTTTCCAGTAGAGATCCTTCGATGCTGAAGTTAGTTGAAAATTAAAAAATAAAAGAGAAAGAGAGAGATAGTGGAGCATCTTGAGGCTCTCGAGAACTCATCTAGAGTCCCCTTTTTTCTCCTATTTATAGAGGGTGAGCAAGAGTTGCGTACGTCAGGGGTGTTGGCTATTTCCAAAAAGTGCTTACGGATCGCGCTATCAAAGATCATGCATCACATTTATGATGTGGAGCCTAGCTAGTAGTTATCATTCTGGGGCATGATCAAATTCTGATTATTAAGATTTTCTCATTTGATCCTCCATGATTGTGAAAAAGATTATCCACCTAAAATAGCTAACTTGCCAAATTGGGGCAACCTAGTGAACTAGGATAATACTCAGATTACATCAGGTTGGCTGTAGTCGATCTTGCATACCTCGGTCAAAATCGAGGACTACATCAGCCAAGGCTGGGGTGAAGGCCCACAACAATTGCCTGCTACTCTTGAGTCTGAGCTCGAGTCGTGGTTGGGTGAAGACAGTAGAAGTTAGGACCAAAGCCATTCTGGTAGGCTTAGTTGATGCACCTCAACGATAGGACCTATGGATCAATTGCAATTCGCCATGTGTACAACTCCACACACTTGATCTATTTGATCCTTTGATCTGGGCCATTGGCGATGTGGATCTATATGGTGTCAGCTCTTGGGTTGCCACTTGGTAGCCATCTATGATGGCTAGGTGAATCATCATCTAATCGGAGCCATTCGAGCTCCTATAAATATGTGCTTCTCTCTCAAAGTTTACTTTTATCATTTTACAGTTTCACTATTGTGGAAAGGAGAGGTGGGCCCTTGGGCGATTTTCAGTAAGCCTCTGGTGATCATCATGGATTGCCCAGGATCATTTCTGGCTATATCCAATCGTCGAGCTCAAACCCTTGAGGTTCAATTCTAAGGCTATTTGGTTGTCTCCATCCAACTGTAGGTTAGTCTCACCTTTCTTTTCTTTTTAAATTGTATTGAAGATGAGCATCTTGAGCTTGTCGATAGGTAGTTGGTCCTCTAACTGAGACCCATTAGCGGGGGTCCTTGATCTTATAGTGGATCCTCCTCGGATGGTTTCAAAGTTGAGGAGGTATCAAGCTTTGACCTCTTTCAAGTAGCCTTCGTTCTCACTATCAAGGACTTGGAGGTCATCTACCTCCAATATTTAGTTCCCTCGAGGTTCATGTTGGATCTCGCTGATCTATACGATCGGATAGCTAAACCTCCCTCAGGTCAGGTTAGACTCTCTTGAGGAGTCTTTCAAGGCTGGTCTTAGATTATCCCTCTATTCTTTCATCGTAGATCTTCTTAGACTCTTCTATATTACGGTCTATTGCATCGTGCCGAAGTCATGGTATCTTATAGTAGCCTTCCTTTCACACTACTTCCTCGGTGCCAACCATTTGTCTCTTTCGGACATATTTTTCATTCAAGAAATATCCTAAAGAGGTTGAGTGGTGGTATGCCTCTCCTCAGATAGGATGGCATCTCGTCTTAGGTGCTCTTTCCTCCATTCACAATTGGAAGGAGCATTTCTTTTTTTTTGTCAGCTAAGCAGTGACACTTTATGGGATCGACTTCAGTGGTCATTGAATAAAGCTCTAATGCTTATAGACACCAAGGAGGGAGTGTTGAAATTTATATTTAGTATGCCGCTTCTCCTTTGTGCATGCTTTTTTTCGAGAAGACACTCCATAAGTAGGGGTGCAAATGGGTTAGGTCAAACTGGGTCATGAGTGACCACGATCTGATTCGATTTTTTGATTGGATCTGAATATTGGACCAAACCCAGTCCAATAGGAAATCGGATCAGATCAGATCTATAATCAAATTTTTTGACCCAATGGGTCATCCGAGTCGAGTCGGGTCCATGTATAACTCGACCTTGATCCATGAAATACGGATTCGGCTCGGGTTAGAATTCAGATTAATTCGAATCTGGATTATAAGAAAGAATAATAAAAAAAATTATGTAGGTAATGGCATGGGATTCATTTATCCATCCAAACTTCTTTTCAAGAGGTTATATATATTCTAACTCACACAGTCATACTCCACCCAAATTAAATTGAACCAACTTAAAGTAATATGAGTTTCATCTGGTAGTGTTGGTTAACGTCCTAGGAGTTGCCCTCCTAGCTTCTAGGAGGCATTAGACCTATAAGCTTTGTTAGTTTGAATTTTTGTCAAGTCTATCTTTAGGCAGAGCTCAAATTCTTGATATAAATATAATATAAGTAGTGCTTATGATTGATATTATTATTATTATTATTGTTTATCTATATATTTATCAAATCTCACTGTATGATGCAAACTTTTATAAGTTTTTAACCAATTTACATGCTGTATTTCAACTCCATTCCAATATACCAAATACCTTTTAGAGACAGTGGTCAGAGCTTCCATCTCCCCTTATATCACACCCTCTTTTAAATACTAAAATAAACTACAAAAATAGTTATTAAGTTTATTACAAATAAATTGATTATTTGTACCATAGCCATCATCAAACACCCCTTGTCTTGGTTAAAATATGTTCACTTGAACTTGCCAAATACTAGTTGATCAATTAATTCAAATTATAGCTGAAAATAATATAAACATATCTCATACTTTTGAGGACATGATATATTACTTTTAAATATTTTTGCTATCGAAATTAGAGGCTACACAAGAATATTAGGTTCCATGTGTACCTTAAAAATGTTATTAATCTTTCAGTTGAAATTAGCTAATGCATACCAGCGCTTGCAAGAAAATAAATCAACACCTGTTTCCATAACATGCAAACATAGAGCAGGCATAGGTTGGCCATATACTGGTAAGTTATAGAAATTGTCAAAGAGCTAGCGAGCAGTTTTAAATGCTTTCCTTTTCACTGACCAAGTGAAGCAACAATCCACAGATAAATATCAAGCCACAGGAAACAAGCATGATAACTATTGCAAGTTCTGACAAATATCATCCACATCAAGTTTCATATGTAAAATGGCCAACTCACAAATATGTGCATCAGCACCAATTATCTTTGCTCCAATAAACCAAAGATGCTCCCATAGCAACACACAATTAATCATTCACCAAGAACACCATAACCAACTGATTTTCTGGTTTCATTCATCAAACTGCCTCCAGAACACCAGTGTGCTACTCTACTGCTCAGTGATCTATAGAAGATTTTGCCAGTAAAGGAGCCTTTTAGATGATTAGATCTTGTTCAAGAATGTCAAAAAAAATGGTAAATATTGACAAAAATAGTTGAACTTGTAAGTTCTTGAAAAAAAGGGTTATAATAAATAAAACAAAAAGAATATAGATTTTAAATCACAAGACAAAAACATCTGAATTAAGATCAAAGAAATCCATTAAACAGATTAGAAGAAGAAATCTGCAAGATGAGATTCAATAAAATCTAGAGCTAAGTAATATGCCAAATTATCTTTATATTATTATTTTTACATCCAGATATTAAGAATTCTTACTTTTCAATATTATGACTTTAATAAAACAGCAACAAACATTGTTGGTGCAGAAATTTGCCATTTGAGTGAAAATATAGTAAAATATAATTATTTGTAGTCCATTATATAAACTTATCAAAAAGTAGGAAATCAAGAATATATTGTTATAGGTCTAATAGTCCTAGATGGCACTCAAGTTAGAGTTTGTTTCATTCACACTAAATGGAGGAATTATTTCACCTAAAAAAATAGAGGAATCAAGAAAATTTTGATTCTGATGTATGAGACTATTAGAGCCCCATTAGACTATTAGAGCCCCCATGCATCCTTCAGGTTTAAAGACATGCATCTAAGCAATATCAAATTGTTTTCACTCATACTGTGTATTCCACAGTATTAGATTGATATTAGTTGATACAATGATGTCAAAATCTAAAAATCTTAAACATAATAATCAAGATGATCGTGACCAATTAGTTATCATTACCAAGAACATTTGAGATAAAAGTTAACAATGTAAACATAAGAATCAAGATGATTGTTATCAATATAAGTTAATCAGTAGTATCAATAACAATAGCCATTTCATAATCTTCAATCTTATAGCTCAGATGAGGAGGTAGGCCATATATATATGAAAAAATTATGAAATCAAAAATTGAAAAGTTTTAATACACTAATATATGATAAAATTTATGAATATTCTAGAAATTAAACCTGTAAGATGAGATAAGGTATCTCAAAGCCAATCATGCATGCATATCAAAACCTCAACTGTATTGGAGGATAGGCTAGCATGAAAATTATCCAAAACTCTTCCAGCAGTGCTGAAGGTAGACTTAAATGCAATAATAAACATCAGAATTGCCAATATATCCCCAACCACCCTAGAAAATATTGGATATTTTGATTTATTGATTCTCCAATAGTCTAGAATGTCAAAATTCTAATTCCTAAGAGGATGAACCTGTTTATATATATATATTCTATGTTATTTTATTAGCAATATTGAGTCATATTTTAATGTAGATATACAAATTAGAGATCATAAAAGATCTTCTCTTTCAAATAGATCTCTAATTCTAGCTTGGATGGTTAGGCAACTTCTTCTTTTTGGATAAATTCTTTATAATCTTGCATAAAAAAACTCTCATCTCCTTTACCTTCAGGTGCAGACACCATCTCTTTCATTTGAATATGAGAGTCATATGTAACATATAAAGTTGTATAATGATCATAAAGATTTTGAATGACATTATGCACCTTATTGATCTCAAATACAGCACGATCACCATTACCATGGATTTTCTGAAAGTGATACTTAATAAGTTTTATTTTATGTCTTGGACAAGAACAACTCCTATGGCAAGAATGTAAGAGCAATCTTTCCAATACTTGTCAAATTTCTCTTGTATTTTTAAGGCCATCATTATCACAATTGCATTTAAACTCTTAGATTTTTGAATTAAGAGCATTTGTATTCTCCAAATCTCATAGAAATATAAATTTATAGTTGTATTTTTTGTTTGTGAAAAAATTTTAATTATATGATAGAAAAATTTTAAGAAGTTACAAATAATAATGTCTTAAGACCAATCTTCCTCGACATATTTTTAAAATTAGGATCCCGAACCTGAAGTCACATAAATACATCCTTGAATTGCATAACATCATTTAATATGAGATACATAGAATTTCAATAAAAAGGTACATCCATGCATGTCCTTTTTTACTATTCATCTTTAATTATTTGATAATTTGTATAAATATTTTTAATCTTACTTGAGATGGCTTTATAAATTTAATAGCCTTCTGGATCCTATCAATAGCACCCTTCACTACCTTCAATCCATCCTTCACAATCAAATTAAGAATATGTGCATAGCAATGCACATAAAAGAACCTGCCATCCAAAAGAAAATCTCTTGTAAATTGTCTTTGAAGTTCCATGGCCACAACTATGTTTGCTGATAAATTATCAAGGATGATTGAATCTAACCTTCTTTCAATATATTATGATAAAATGCAACTTGTAATACAATCACTAATGACTAAGCATGTATGTTGTGAAGGTACTATCTTAATATTGATAATATATTTTTTAAGTTTTCAATCATTAGTGATATAATGTGTAGTGAGATACATATTTCTAACATCTGATTTGAAATCCACATGTCAGATGTTAAGTTGATTCGTTCACAATTTGCTTTAAACAACTCATCTAGTCTTTTTTCTCCTTTCATATGCTTTAAAAAAATCAGATGCCAATGTTCTCCTTGAAAAAATATAAAATTTAGATCTAAAATTTCTAACAAACATTTGAAAAGTTGAATGTTCAACTATTGTAAATGGTATCTTTCGTAGAATTATCATTCTTGCAAGGTTCTCATGATTTTTTCCTTGATCAAATGAATAGAGAGTCAACTCATTCAATGCAACACCATCTTTTGACATTACATTACCTATTAACTATTTTTGCCTTCTATCAAGACTTTTTTTTTTATTTTACAGTTCTTTATATGTTTGTGAAGATGCCTTGTTCTATTTTTAGGATTGGCTGAAAATATAAAATGGTAATAATTACATTTAGCCTTATCTTTTTGATTTTCTATCTCAAAATAATGATTACATATCTTCGATCTCCTTTTTTTGCTTGCTTTAGAGCTATCTATATTAGAGGGTTGTGTAGGTTGAGAAATATTACAATCAAGTGCATTTGAAACTTTAGTTGTATTTTCATTTCTACCCATCAGAGATATTAACCTATTTTTCATAGAATTAAATCAAAATATATAAGCATGAAATGCAATTAAATATGATAAAAAGATAAAATAATATTATCCATTGTTCCTATCGAATATCTTGCATGAAAAAAAAAATCCTAAACATGAACACATATTTGAGGAGATGTGAGTAGGGTTAAAGAGAGAGGAGGTTCAACTTTTCAGTTCTTAAGATGCTTTCATAACCATGAACACATTTATTTGAGGAAAAAACTATGAAGACATTTATTTTAAGCAATCCATGAAAAATTGTGCTAGATCTATGCCAGACTTCCACCCTTCCTGGTTCCCAAAAATGATAAAAAAGGTTGGAAATAAAAGCAAGTTTTTCTTTATTTGAATACTGCATCCTATTTCAGGGATTTATGAATTTCCTACCATCACTAATTATATCTTGTAGCAAATGAGACAAAGTGGATGAGAAAAAACTGATGGTGACTTGCAAATGGCCCAAAAATTTATTTATGTAGCTAGACTTTTAATTCTTCCTTAAATGGTTTCAATATAGATAATGAATTAAACTACTTCAAGTAACCAAAAAAGACACTGTGTATATAGATTATGCATTAAACTCACATTTGGTCAGTCACCTTGACATGTCTATTTGATTGCTCTGATATTTTGCTCTCTTTTCATATCTAAGAAGAAGATGTAGGGAAACTCAATAAGGAAGAGGAGGCTAATGGTTGGGGTGGTGAAGTTCGGAGCCCTACAGACTTTGATTGGAAATTGGAGGCTCCAGATCAGCTAGAGGTTACCGAGTATGAAAGTGTTTATGATTGGGATGCTAGTAGTTCTTATCCACATGATATGGAAAAAGACACATTTACTAAATTCTGAATTAAATTATGGCTCTATTATTATCTCTCTCAATGATGTTCCATATTTCAATGGAAATTAGAGTGGTAAAAAATTTGCCTGCAAGCGATGTATATTATGATATTGAGATCTATATCTGTCGTAGAACCTAAGATAAGCCTATGCTTAAAATTGTGCCAATTTAGATACACTATGTAAGTGAGCCCCTCCTACCTTTATGATATAGCAAATAAGGCACCAGAAACTAAATAGGCTGGTAGAAAAAAAATGGAGCCTAAGTGAGTATCCATCCCCACTAATAGGAAAAATCTCCCAAAAATGGTTGTAACTCCCTCTTACTGCGTTGAGGAGCGACGGAGGGGATGGCGCTGGCAAGGGAAAGTGAAGAGCAGTGGCTAACGATTGTGGATGGGTGGGCGGTAGCAGCGGCAGTGTACAATAAGTCAGTGGTGAAGGTGGGGTAGGCTAGGGCAGTGGCAGGCAGGAGGGAAGGAGGGTACAGGGGGTAGCGATAGGTAGAGATGGAGGAGGATGGAGGAGAATAAGAGAAGTTGGATAAGAAGAAATCAATCAAAACATTAGATCTGAGATTTTATTATTTTGGAGAAGGGCATACCTTGAGATGAAGCACTGAGCACGTGCTGCACACCAAAGTCACTGCCTCACCGGCCACCAAAGTCATCTGGGGAGAAGGGAGATTGAGTGACAATGGGGAAGAAGCCTGGGAGATGGAGAGAAAAGTGATTAGGGTTTGGGGATGGAGAGAGAGCATTATTTTATTTTAAGAGATCATCTGAAAGAGGGACTCAGGATGGGTTCGGGTTCGAGTGAATGTTCAGGTCAAGTCAGGTTGGGTTGGGTTATTTATCTCAAGATCTAAATCAATCCAAAAATCTCTATGGGTTGGGTCAGATCTAATCAGATCAAAATTCAATAAATCTAGACCCGATTCAAAAAATGAAAAGGATCTAATTTTAGAACCCAACCCGGCTCCATAGGTCCTTTAAAATGGTTTGGATTGGGTCTATATAGATCAGATAGAATTGGGTCATGGGCAACCTGACCCATATGGAGCCTTATCCATATGGTCGGCTTGAGCCCCATCAACCCTCAGGGTAAGTGCAAATATCCATAATTTATTTCACCTCGGTTCTTCTTATTGGTGGTTTTCTATTTTTCAGATATGAAACCCAAGAAACTTGAGAAGCTATGCTGCATCACCAAGAAAAGAAGCCTTTGGGTGGCGCTCTCGTTCCTAAAGCAAGGCCAAACTAAGGTGGTCCTTGTCCAACTAGCTAACAGTTCTCCTTGGGCACTAGCCTAAGGTTTAGTTCTGAGGAGGGGGACATCATCCTCGAGAGCACATGTTATTCTTCCCTCTGATCAATCACTCTAGGGGAACAGCTCCCCCCTTTGTCTACTTCATCTTCTTCATCTTCTCTACAAGGTGTAGCAATACCTCAGGGCTCTTTGCATGAATCCCCCTATTAAGCCAATCTTTCGATCTCAACCCCTCAAAAGTCTCCTATAGAGCTTGGACAAGGCACTCAAGACCAGAGCCTGGCCTAACAAATAACCAGATCACTCATGAACTACTTTGGACTGCCATCTTTCCGGTCAACGTTGAGGCCATTGACACAAAAGTCTTCGGATATTGCATTGAGTTCTCATTCGACTCCCTTCTTCAGGTAAGTTTGAAAATTTTATTTTTCTATCTTTTTTTTCTTTTTTTTTTAACTGATCCAATCTTCTCTAGAGCTCATCCACTATGGGGACCACTTTATGGGAGTTATGAAGGTGGCCCAACAAACATCGAAGGAGGCCAAGGCCTGAGCTGTGCAGGCTGAGAAGAAGGCAGTTAAGGCCTCAGAGTTGGAGAAGAAGGCCAACAAGGACATCGAATCCTTGAAGGCCAAGGTCAAATCATTAGAGGCTGAGGTTGCTGACATCAGGACTCAGGCTGAGGCTTGAATAACCGATGCCCTCTATGTGGTGGATGCACAGTGGGAGAAGAATCTTGAGACTGTGAAGGTCGAGGCGATCCAAGCTTTTCATTCTTCGAATGACTTTGTAGTTGCCGAATCATACTTGGAGAGCATGGTAGATTGCAGTGCCAAGGTCCAGAACCTCTTCCTAGACCTTGACCTTAGCTAGCTACCAAAGATGAAAGTGCACACGTCGAAGAGGGAGTAGGATCGGGTGGTGTTGTGGATGCATCGGCTGAGGTTGCTGAGCTGCCCTCTAGCCTATGCTCATGATCATATTGGTACAACCCAATGCTCTAGCTGAGAAGCCTGCCACCCTTGCCAATGCTTGGAATTAGGATCTTTTTTTTTTCTTTTTTCTTTTGTTTTTTGTTTCTTTATACTCAAGCCTGGTAATGGTCGAGCAAATTTTTGGTTGGGTTCTTTTAGTATTTTGTAGCTTCAACCAAATTGATTCTATAATCAGCATGACCGACCTGATATAAATCTTTTTTAATGCAAATCTTATTTCTTCGATATTGTCTTCATTGGTTGCTCCCTATTGCCATCCATAAAGTTCCCAAAGTTATGGAGGTTGGAGTTTCTTTAGTTCCTCTATTGCGTGTATGATGGACGTAGTTTGTGCTTTATGGTTAGATTCCAATCTCCATCCAATTCACCTTTATGTGAGGTATTCTAGCCAGTTTGGCTGATAGATCCCAAGAGGACTTCCCCTTCCTCATCATCTTTGGCCTCCGTTCAACTTGTCCGAAGATAAGAAGCACTAGTTAGCCATTTCAAGTAGTTCCTGTAGATTAGCCCTTTCGACATTGTTCTTGGCCTCCATTGACTTGTTCGAGGATAAAGAGTACTAGTTGGCCTTATCGAGGGATCTCCATCAACATTGTCCTCAAATTTTGCTCGACTCATCCAAAGATGAGGAGTATTGGTTGGCCAATTCAAGAGATACCTAAGGCTTAGCCCCTTCGATGTTGTCCTCGACCTCTGCTCGACTCACTCGAGGACAAGGAGTGTCGGTTGGCCAATTCAAATGATCCTCAAAGGGTTAGCCCCTTGATGTTGTCCTCGACCTCTATTCGACTTGTCAGAGAATAAGGAGTGTCAGTTGGCCATATTGAGATATCCCCAATGGTTAGCTCCTTTGTCATCGTTCTCAAGCTCTGCTCGACTCATCCGAGGATGAGGAGCATCAATTGGCCATTTTACGGGATCCTCAAAGGGTTAGCATCTTTGACATTATCCTTGGCCTCCACTTGAATTGTCTGAGGATAAGAAGCACCAGTTGGCCTTTTTTGAGAGATCTCTGAAGGGTTATCCCCTTCAATATTTTCCTCATCCTCCGCTCGACTTGTTCAAAGATGAGGAGCATCGATTGTCTATTTTGAGGGGTCTTTGGAGGGTTAGCCCCTTTAATATTGTTCTTGGCCTTTGGTTGACTCATCCAATCTTGAAGGTGGAGATCTAGATTGATGGTGTCCAGGCAAGATCCTCATCAGTTATAATGAGGTGTCTAGGATCAGCGTGATCTCCTATCACTTTACAGCCTTCGTACTTATGTCCCTCACTCTTGAGCTCACCATCCTCTTTTTTTTCTCGGGGCTTATCATGAAGGTGCTCTCCATGTTGAGCCCATGCCTCCTCCATGTTCACATACTTCTCTGCTCTCACCAATATTTTGGTGAAGTCCTCAGGGTACCTCTTCTTAAGGGAGAAGAGAAATGCATTCTTAAGCAACCCACCTTTGGGAGCGATCATGGCCATTGATTGATCCAAGTCACGTACTTCAAGGATTACGGTGTTGAAGTGATTGATGTACTCCCAGAGGGATTCACCCTCTCATTGCATGATGCTAATGAGTGAGTCTGATCTATGACACTATCGATGATTGCTGATAAAGTGGATCATGAATAGTTAGTTGAGCTGCTCAAAGGAGTTAATCGAGTCGGGCTGAAGACTCCAATATTAGTATCGGACAACTTTCCACAAAGTAGATGGAAACATCAGATCAAAAATTCCATTGATTGCTCTATGGAGGAGCATTAGAGCTTTGAATCTCTTTAGATAGTTGATGGGGTCTAAGATTCCATCGTATGGCTCCAAATATGACATCTTGAATTGTGGTAGGATTGGCTTATCCATAATCCTCCTGGTGAATGGGGGGTCGACATTGAAGCCGAGCTCCATATTGTGCTATAAAGTCAGCCTTGTAGTTCCTCGATCCACTATTGCATCTCCTGAAAGCTCCTCTCCACCTTGCCATCTCAAGCAGCACAAGGATCGTGGTGTCGAGGACAGGCATTTTGCCCACAGTAGAGTCCTTCCCTGACCATGAGCTCAATGAGTGCTTGCATTATCCTTGATCGGGGTTCCTAGGTTGGCTATATCGACTGTGCCCCTACCTCAGATTATAAGGAGGAGCTTGCTGACTTACAGATTGATCTGCGGTAGCCTACTGTATGTCTTGCACCACAGTGGTCAAGACTTGCACCTATTGAATGAGGTTACTAGATTGTCATTAAAGGCCGTCAATGCAGATTGAGGAGGTGGTGGTGCCTGAACTGCTTCAAGTGTGATGACTTCCTATTGAGCATTATTGGATCACATGTCATTGAAGCTGTGGGAGGCATTCAAAGCTCCTCTTTATGGCTTCATAGCAAAATGTTCTCTCTCAAAATGGACTTCCGATAGTGGCTGGGGTTCTTCCTTTAGTGCTAATCTGTTGCTACCAAAACCTAAGCTGATAATATCAGATTTGATTTTTTCAAAAGTATTGGGATTTCTAAGGTGCTCGTGCATATAGATTTCAAAATTTTTTCAAAATCAAAATACAGTGGAATAATAGATTAAAATATTTTTAATCTAAATATAAATACATCATATGTAAGCACCTAAGGATCTAGTTCATATATAAAAATAATATGATTTGATTTTTAATCTGAAAAATAAATATGTAATTAGATCTCGTACCTGATTTGCTTTTCCATCTTGAAATTTGGATCTTTACCGTGCATCGATCTTCACTTGTCAAGCGATGATCTTGGATGTTTTCAAAAGGTCCGTTGAAGCCGCACAAGCATCCGACCTCTACGGATATCTACATAAGATCTCGATTTGATCAAATTTTTTTTTGATCTCATCGGGATGCTAGCTTTCTTGCGGAGATCACATCTTGATGGTTAAAGAGAACTTTTCTTTTCTCTCAAGACTCTCTTAGAGAAGAAGAAAACAGGAGGATGTAGAGGAAGATAAAAAAGAATAAGAAGATCCTCCCTTTTTCTTTCTGAAACCACCACATGATCTCTACGCTAGAGATTTAGAAAAGAACCCTTTCTTCTCTTTTCTTTCACACATGAAAGAATCTTTCTGTCTTCTTTTCTCATGCATCCAAACAGGAACCTTTCCTCTCCTTCTCCCATGCATAAGAAGGAAGACCTTCTTCCTTTGTTTAGCCCATGAGGAAGACCTTCTTCCTCACCTTTTTCTCATGCCAAGAAGCGGAATGTTTCTCTCTTTTTCTCATGCTATGTGCCTCTGATTTTGTGCATCAAAACAGCAGCCAACCCACATAAAAACCAGCCAAGAGGAGATGTACAATAGGCCCTTTAAATATGGCATGGAATTGGGTTTTGGATAGGAGTCAAACTCCTACTTTTATGGTGTGTATGAGAGGTGGCATGGGAAAGCCTTGGGGCATGAACTCTTCATGCAAATAAGAGGGCACATGGAAGGGAGAATTAGCGTGAAGAAAATATTATTTTCTAGGCACCAAATCAAAGAAAGAAAGGCATGGAGAAAGTGGTGTGGAATAGGTTTCATGGGGTGGGCAGCCAAGATAAAACGAGTCTTAGTCCAACTAGAACTTTCTTGAATCTTGGTTCAAACTCTAACCAATTCTTGTACCAATCTTAACTTAGTAATAAGTTATAACTAAATAACTAATTAGATTCTATCCAAATCTTGGTTCAAACTCTAACCAATTCTTGTACCAATCTTAACTAACTTAGTAATAAGTTATAACTAAATAACTAATTAGATCCTATCCAAATAGGTCCTAATCTAATTAGAAAATTAGTTAGGTTAAACTCCATCAAACTAAGGATTGATTTCTTGAATAATTGTGTTATTTCATAATCTAATAGGGCTTGATCAAATCAAATCTGTTATCTAATAGATTTGATCCAATCAAATTCAAATCAAATTAAATTAAATTTAATTCAATTAAATCTAATTTGAACCCTATAGCTCAATCAAATTGAGCTTATTGCAATCCAATTACAAATTAAATCCTTCAAAAATTCACTAACCCTTAGCAAATTAAACATTACAACTTTTGTATTGAATTAATCATCAATCAAATTGATAATTAAATCTTATTATGATTCACAATCATAATTCAACTATTGATCAATTAAGAACCTTTTTTGTGTGTGACCCCATAGATTTTATTCTGTTTGATAGTGTGGTATATTATGATCTCTATCACAATATCATTGAAACTTCTTTCAACGGATTGAAATAATTCTAACTCTATCCATCAAGGACCATCGATCATTAAGATGATACTCATGGGCCCCACAATCCATCAGTGATATTTTGCAATATGTAGTGGTAATCCAATAAAAAAAATGATAAACCTCTATGTGCAGTTATCGTGTGATACAGTCTCTCTATCATAAATTTTAACTAGATGGAGGTCATGAATAACTCGTCAAACCCCATCATCAATTATATGTGAGATTTATTCAACTTGAATTCATCCTGTGAATACTCATGAAAACTCTTTTTTACTAATCATACTACTTTGGTCAAGATCTTTTGAACTCAGTCTCATAAATCACATAAGACTACTCCTTTCTGTTAAAATCAATAGATCCTATTTAGATACACATCTTGCTCTTATAGTGGGCCAACTATCACAACATCCATTATAAGGACTCATTGAGGTCATGTTTCTATGTAGTCAAACTCCAGCAGCCTTACTGTGAACAATTATGCACTGCAAATCAAAAGATTAATCACATAATTACAGTATCGAGAAAGTTACTAATGAGTGAGCAAATATCTATATGATTTCTCTTATTGATCATACTTAGTGCTAGTTGTTCTTTAACAACCATGCTCCTGTACTCTCGCTCTAGTATCACTACACTGCTGACTCGAGACTCATCTACTCAAAGAAAGTGATCCATACCAGTCTATTCAGATCATCATCATCTCCATGATGATCCTGTGATTAAAAGTAATTTAAAAATTAACCATCAATGACACATGCCTCAAATTTTTAACTCTTTAAGAATATGTGCCATCATCTTGTTAATCTCTCAGACGATTCATGGACACATATAATATGAATGGAGTTAAAATTTCCATTAAGTATATGATTATGTCTTAGAAATAGAATATGTGTCAGCTAAGATTGACTTCTAAGACATACATCTAATAATCTTCTACTTGCACTAAAATTAAGCTGTCATTTATCTAAGCCCTATCTTCTCAAGACTGGCTTCAATCTTCGGCTGGCCAAATTACTTGAGCCTACTAGATCCTATGTGGAGTCTACTCTCTGTACCTCTATATATTTTTACTTGAGGTAGTTGCATATACCGCTACTCTATGTGCTTGATCTTCTGATGAGACCTAAGCTTCTTAGTGAAGGCTATGCGGCCATTATCTTTATAGTATAGTGTCATGACAACTGATGGCATAACATCTAGTTTCACAACTAACATAAGAACTAGAATATGTCGTACATATTTACAGTATATTCACTTCCATTGATTGGTTGCTTGGAACCGTTTCAACATATTGACCAAGAACACATCTTGATATAGACATTCTATCATCAACATCTGTGTATCCTCCCACTCTCAGCTCTAACCCTTCTCCAAAGATCAGGAACAAATCTTTTGTACTTCACAAGTACTTAAGAATATTTTTCATAGCAATCCGACACTCTTAGTCTGGATTCGATCGATATCTGCTCATGACACTTATAACAAGGACTATATCAAATTGAGTACATAGTATGGCATACTACTATGCCCAAGAAGGTAGGAGACCCCTCTTGGAGGTTTCTATGTCGAACCCTTTCACACCTCCTCCACATACTTTTCTGTGAAAATCCAAGCATCCTTTTAGATCTATCTCTATAGATCTTTATATTTCTAGAATATAGGACATTTGTCCTAGATCTTTCATAGAGAATTCTATATATAACCATATTTTAGCCGATGTCAGCATGGGACACTCCCAATCAAGAGGATGTCATCCACGTAAATTATGAGGAACAAGATAGTACTCCTATTGGCCTTCATATAAACATATGAGTCCTCGTTCTTGATAAAATCAAATAATTTGATCACACTATTAAAATAAATATTTTAACTCTGAGTTGCTTGCTTAAGTCCATATATGGACTTTGCAGTATGATCTCGATCACTGAAAGTAAAATTCATAGCCGCTTCAAATAGATATCTTCCCAAGATATTCAATCAAGAAGGCTATCTACATATTATTTCTCGAGGATTGATGTCCAATATCACCTCGTTGTAAGTTTTGGAATCATCTCTATAATCTTTATCTCCCATGAGAAACACTTTTCCTAGATCCTTTGTAAGCATACCAAGTACCTTTCAGAAGTATGAGAGATTCTACTTGATTTACGAGATGGAGAAGGTACTACATGTACTGGCTTATTATGAATAGATTTTAGAAGTCCTATGACTTATTGCTCTTCAGAGACTCTCTTTGAGCTTAACTTTTCTTCCACTGCTTCATCTTGGATAAACTATTTTTTAAGAAGATAGCATGATGGCTCACAATCATATTATGATCCTTTAGAAAGAAAAAGTAGTATCTCAAATTCTTTAGGATATCCTATGAAACGAGTTCTTATAGACCTAGCCTCTGACTTATTCACTTGCTGTCCTTGACACAGGCTGGACATCCCTAAATATTGAAATAACTAAGACTCAATTTCTTACCATGCCATATCTCATACGGTGTGGTAGAAATAGATTTAGAAGATATCTTATTCAATAGGTAAATTTAAAGCATGTCTCCAAAGAAATAAAAGTTAATCAGTGAAGTTCATCATGGACTAGACCACATCTCACATAGTCCTATTTCTCCTTTCAGATACTTCATTAAGCAGAGGTGTACTAGAAGGAGTCTAATATGAAACTATGTCATTTTTTTGAGATAACTGAGAAATTTTTTATTTTGATATTGTCTCTGGATCTGATCGAAGTACCTTTAGAATTTTTTTGATTTACTTCTCTACTTCAAATCTGAATTCTTTAAACTTTTTAAAGACATTAGATTCGTATCTCGTACAAATCCCCATACATTACAAGAAAAAAATATTTTTATGATGAGATTATTTATGATGAAAATATTTTCATCACCACTAACAGTATTTATGATGATAAAAATATTCATCGTACATAATAAACTATTTATGATGAAAATAATTTTTCATCATAAATAGTCTCGTATCAGTGATGAAAATTTTTTTCCATCATAAATATTTATTATTTATGATGAATATTTTTATCATAAATTATTTTTTATTTATTTTAATATTTAATTTCTAAATATTAAAGAAGAAATTATTTTAATCATAAATAATTTAAGTATTTATGATAGAAAACTTATTTTCATCACCAATAAGTTTATTTCCAACACAAATATTATCATCATCAATATTTTAAAAAAAATAAAAATTTAAAAAAATTCAAAAATTACATATTATTTATGATAAATTTTTTTTTATAATAAATAATTAAATATTTGAGACAAAAAAATAAATTCATCATAAATATTTAATTATTTATGATAAAAATATTTTCATCATCAATAGTTAAAAGATAAAAATTAAAAAAAATAAAAATTATTCATTATTTATGATAAAATTTTTTTATCATAAATAATATAGTGTTTACAATAAAAAAAATTTACATTATAAATGCTCATTATTTATGACTTAGATATTTTCATCATCAATTTTAAAAAAAAATCAAAAGTTGTTAATTATTTACGATAAAAATTTTTCATCATAAATAATTAAGTATTTACGATGAAAAGAAAATTTGCATCATAAATACTAATTATTTATGATGAAAATATTTTCATCATCAATATATAAAAAATTAAAAATTTTAAAAAATTATAAAATTTAAATTTTTGATTTTGTGTTTAAATTTTTGATTTTGTGTAAGACAACTGCATCTATTTTTTATAGCAGTAGTATACATCTTTTATCTTTTATATGGTAAAGAAGTAAATATGAGTTATGATCCAGATCGAACTTTTTATATGAAAAAATTATTTGAAGATGGATGATATTCGTAGATTAGAATGAATAGATCTTTTTGAATAAAATGAGCTATATGTTCATTTGTGATATAAAATTCATCTGTTCATCACTGTCACTATTGCTAGTGATATCAATGAATTTTTCTGATAGAGTATTTATCTTAAGCTGCATAAAAGGAGTCTCCTTTCATACATAAACTATATAGTTAAGCAGTGCATTCTAGCATGGCTTCCACGATCTCAAAGATATCGTACTTCCCGCATCGATCGACATTCAAATATATTTCTGTAGGAATTTTAATCATGAGAAGATAAATAATACAAGCACTCATCTTCCTAGCAATATAAAGCATAAATATGAGCTTGTACTTTATAACACAACTTGTACTATCCGCAAGTCTGTTTTAATTTTGGTTAATCGTTACATCTTTGATGCTCATATAATTTCTTTGAAATTTCTCAAGATCGATCCTCACATGCATGTGATGCTCATATAATATTTTTGAAATTTTTCAAGATCGATCCTCATATGCATGTAATATATGAGCTTCTGGACCTCTAACTTTCTGTCCCTATCCTATCCTCCAAATCTCAATTTTGATAGATTTTTCTTGCAATCTTAAAATCACCATGATATTCTTGTACTCTAATTTTGAAATAAGGACTCCAAGAAGAAAATGAGCTTTTGGAGATCAAAGATCTCAAAGCTATCGATCTCTCATAGTGTCCATTCCATTGCAAAAATCGAAAATCTGTTCTTATAAAATTATTAGCGACGTAAATTAAACTTTTCATCGTAATTATATTTTTTATATAATTTTTTTGGAGAAAAAAGATTTTTTTGAAGAAAAAATCATAAATTAATTATTTATATGAAATTTTTTTGATTAATAAAAAATTAATTTTTTTGATAAAATTATTTTGGCAAATTTTTTAGACTAAAAATTTTTTAGATTAAAGAAAATTAATTTTATTTTTTATCATAAATATTTTTTAATATCATTTTTTATTAAATTTTTTCAATAAAAAATTTTCTTAGTGGAAAAAATTCAAAATTAATTTTTTATAAATTATTAATGAAAAGATTTTTTTAGATTGAAAAAATTCAAAATTATTAGCAATGTAAATTAAATTTTTATCATAAATAGTCTTTAATTTTTTTAAGAAAATTTATTGCATTGAAAATTTATTTTTCATCGACATCCATGTTTTAAAAATATTATTTTAATCAATTTTTATGAAGGGAAAATTTGTTAATGGAAAAATTTTTTATTAGCGACGTAAAAATTTTCATCGATAAAACTATTCTAAAAATATATTTTTTATTTTTTGAAAGAAAAATTGTTAGAGAGAAAATAATTTTTTTGGATGATATTTATTAATGATGGAAACTTTGTTTCCATCGCTAATAGCCTTATTAATGACTAATATTTTTGTTTTCATCGTCAATAATTTTTTTTTGCAAAATTTTTTTAGAAAAAAAATTTTTTAGTGAAAATTTTTTGGCAGAACTTATTGATGATGAAAATTATCTTCCATCGTTAATAATAAAATTAGCGATGAAAATTTTCGTCGCTAATAGTTCCGCATTTATTGGACATCAACTCGACATCCCTTCACGTGAAACCCTCTTCCTCCCCCTCCCTCTCCTCCCTCTCATGCGAAACCCTCTTCCTCCCCCTCCCTCTCCCCTCTCCGAGCCCTCCCTCTTTTCTCCGAGCTGAGAGCCTCCCTCTCCTCTCCGAGCACCCTCCGAGCCCTCCCTCTCCTCTCTGAGCGCCCTCACTCTCCTCTCCGAGCCGAGCACCCTCCGAGCCCTCCCTTTCCCTCTCCCTCTCCGAGCCCTCCCTCTCCCTCTCTTCCTGTTGGTGATCGCATCTCCACCGTCGCCACCGTCATTGTCGTCTGCCACTGTTGCTGTCCGTCAGAGGTAAGGATTCTTCCCACCCTTTTTTATTTGGCTAATCGAGCCATCGGAGGGCGGAGGGGGTTGCAGGGGTGGGGGTGGGAGGTCGGGGGTGATTCAGGGGCCATGGGTTCGGGGGGCGGAGGGGGTTGCAGGGGTGGGGGTGGACGATTGAGGGTGACACGAGGGCGGGGAGGGGGTCGGGGGGCGGAGGGGTTGCAGGGGTGGGGGTGGGCAGCCGGGGGTGATATAGGGGTGGGGAGGGGGTCGGGGGGGGAGGGGGTTGCAGGGGTGGGTGGTTGGGGGCGAAACGAGGGACGGGGGGTCGGGGGTCGGAGGGGGTTGCAGAGGTGGGGGTGGGTGGTCGGGGGCAACACGAGGGCTGAGGAGGGAGGAAGGGAAGAGAGAAACAAGGGAGAAAAAAAAATAAAAAATTAATCAAATATTTTATTATTTGATTAATATATAAAAATAAAATTTGAATCACTATCTGAATTGGATTGAGATCAGGATCTGGATCGAGATTTCGATCCGGGTTGGGATCCAGATCGAGATTTGATCAGGATCTGAGTTGGGATCCGAATCACGGGGGTTGGAGAGGGCGGGGCACCGCGGGGGGTGGGCGACAGCAGCAGCACTGCGGGAGTGGAGGTCATGGGGGTCGAGTCCGGACGACGCGGGGTGGGTGACGGCATCGGTGCCACGGGAGCGGGGGTCGCGGGGATCGAGTCTGAAGCCCGTTTAGGGGAAAAAATATTTAGTAAAAAAATATTTTTAGATAAAAAATATTTTTTAAAAAAATTATTTATTATATATATAAAAGTTAAAATGTGGATTGGATCGGGGTCGGGAGAGGGGGGGTTAATTGATTCGAATCCAATCGGATCGGCTCTGGGTCGGGCCAAATGTCTGCCCGAGCCTTGTCCGATGGCCAAATGGGCCCTTTATTTTTGGCTAGAGCCTGCTTGAATGGTTTGGGGTCGAGTCCAAAGCCCGATCCGATGGGCTTCTTGGTGGTCCGACCCACTTCCAGCCCTATCTGCGGGACTGCCTCCATGATGCTGCTTTTGGTGAATTTGAAAGATGAGGGAGAGGGAGCGAAAGATATTCGATGCAGGATTGGGTTTTGTGTTATTTTTTTATGTTAATATTATTTTGTATGCTCAATTACTTATAGTTTATTTTATATTTATTGCATAAATTTTTTAGTATTACTGCTAAAATTTATAATTTTTTATTATTCCACTAGCACAATGCATATTGCTTTTGCTTATTACAATTTAATTATTTTGTATGCTTTTTGTATGCTTTTACTTATTATAATTACATATAAAAAATATTTTTATTTTAAAAAAAACTCTACTAAAATTTTTGATGAAAAAATTTCAATACAGAGTTACTTTTTTTTGATAAATTAGAAATCTATCTTTGAATGTATGTGTAAAAATGATAGTTAAATTAGATTGAGTCGTAGATTTTCATTGAAGAGTCATCTTGATCAAGATCGACTCTTGGATGTCCCATTTTCAAACTTTTAAAAAAAATAATAATCTTATTATTGTTAATAATTGATATTTTATTTCATTATGTGGTACTTAGCAGTTATCTATCCACTGTTCTCTGGGTATATGGTGGATAGGGTGCGTAGATACCATATTCATGTCATATATTTGGAGAACCATAGAGAGATGCTATCAAAATTTTCATAATAATAAAATAAAATATCGACTAATAATAATAAGATTATTATTTTTTTGAAAGAGATACAGTCACACCTACTAGTAATGATTTGAAATGGATAGGATCATGTATTTTTGCTTCATTAAATTGGTAGAAAATTTTTTTTGTGTTACTATTCAATCTATATTCTTTAATGCATGCTGTTTTATATAAAATGATCCGTGTCTGGATCTGGATCGAGATTTGGTCTGAAATCTGGATTGGGATTTGGTCCGAAATTGGATCGGGATCCAGTTTGGATGAATACTACTAAAAATTTTTTATTGTTAATGATTTTCATGTTTGTTATTAGATGGATATCAATAAAATTGGATGAATATCAGAAATATTTTTTTACCTAAATATCGAAAAGATGTTCGAGATTTTATTGAATTTGCACGCATAAGGCTGATCGTGCTAGTCAGATAAAGTGTCCATGCAAGAGATGTGTCAATATGGTATATCATCACATAACATTTGTTGAAGAGCATTTTCTACGTTATGGTATGGATAAGTAGTATACTTATTAGATATGGCATGGGGAGGGTGATCTGAATGAAGTTGTGCGCGATGATGATGATACTGAAGATGATATTGATGCCGCTGAACCTGTCGAACATAGTGGTATAAGAGAACTATTAGATAATTTACATCAGGGTATTTATTCCAATGTACGCATGAGTACTAGTACATCTGAAGGCAATTCTGATTATGAACACAATATCTGACTTGAGATAGAAGGGAATTCTGAATAGTTTGCAAAGCTTGTTAGGGATGCATGAGAGCCACTCTATCCATTATGCAAAATTTTTAAGTTAGAGTTTTTGATAAAATTACTTCATATTAAAATCGTGAACTGATGGAGTCAGAAGTCATTTGATCAAAATTTTACATTGATTAAAGCATCTCTTCCTGATGGAGAGAGACTTCCAAAATCATATTCTGAAGCAAAAATATATATGCAGGAATTAGGACTTGGCTATATTCCTATACATGCCTACAAAAATAACTATATATTATTTTATAAGGATAACAAATAGATAATTGAATGTCTGAAATGCAGTGAGCCTAGGTACAAAATTGATAACAGGAAAGAAGAGAAGATACCTTAAAAGATTTTGAGGTATTTTTCATTGATTCAAGACTTCAAAGGTTGTATATATCCACAAAGATAGCTGAAGAAATGAGATGACATCATGAGCAACGAGTTTCAGAGGAGAACATACTTAGCCATCCGACCAACTCCATAGTATGGAATGACTTCGATGCAAAGCATCCGCACTTTGCGAGTGACCCACGCAATATCTGGCTTGGTCTAGCAATGGATGGATTTAATCCCTTTGGCAATTTGAGTACTTCCTACAGCATGTGGCTTGTGATGCTAATTGTATATAATGTGTCACCTTGAAAGTGCATGAAAGAACTATTTATTTTTATATTATTATTGATTTCGGGTTCGAAAGCATCAGGTAATGAAATTGATATATATTTATGATCTCTAATCGATGATTTGAAAAAGCTATGAAAAAATAAAGTACAGACATATGATTCTGTGAGTCGAAAGAATTTTAAGTTACATGCTTTGATTTTATGGATCATAAATAATTTTCTTACATATGAGAGTACCAAATGATATCTGGCATGTCCAATATGCAATAAAGATGCATCCTCCTTATATTTAAAGCATAGATAGAAAATATGCTTCATGGGTCATCGATGGTTTCTACTTGATAATCACTCTTGGAGGATCCGTTATAACCAATACTTTGATGGAAAGTCCGACCGACGTCCGCCATCTAAGGAGTTAAGTAGAATAAAAGTTTTAGAATAACTTGAAGTCATTGAAAACATCCAATTTGAAAAAATATTGGGTACTCACAAGCAGAAGCGTATTGAAGCTGAGCTGAATTGGATGAAGTGAAGTATTTTTTTCGAACTACCGTATTGGAAGCAGCTACTACTTCATCATAATCTTCATGTAATGCACCTCGAGAAAAATATTTATGATAATATTATCAGTATAGTATTGAATATTTTAGAAAAAATAAAAGATAGTATAAAAGCTCGTCTTAATTTACAGAAAATAGAAATCCGATTGGAGTTGCATTTAGTTCATTGAGGTGATAGATATTTTATGCCACCTGCATGTTATTCATTATTTGGTGAGGAAAAGAAAAGTTTCTATAGATGGTTCAAAATCATAAAATTTTTTGATGCATATGCTTTAAACATATCGCGGTATGTTGGCAACAACGATGGTAATATCTCTGACATGAAAAGTCATGACTCTTATGTGATGATGCAACGCTTTCTTTCTATAGTCATGCGTGGCTATTTGGGTGGTGATGTTCAAACTTTATTGATTAAGTTGGAAGTATTTTTCTAAGAACTGTGTTGCCAAAAATTGAAGATTAACTTGAGAAGTTTGAGAAAGATATCGTGCTTATTCTTTGTAAGTTAGAAAAAAATTTTTACCATCATTTTTTGATGTTATGGTACACCTGGCTATTCATCTTCCAAAGAAAGCTCTTTTGATCGTACCGATACATTATCGATGGATGTATCCTATTGAAAGGTAAAAAATTGTATGTATTTTATTATATTAGTTATAAGATGTAAATATATTTCTAAAATTTAAATTTATATTTATTTACAGATTCTTGTGTACCTTAAAAAAATATATGTGAAATAAAGCACCGCCTAAAGGATCTATAGTGAAAGCGTACGTAGCTACAGAGTGTGTCACATTCTACTCGATGTATCTTGACGATATCAAAATATGATATAATCGTATAGATTGTAACGCAGACTATGAATATGGTGATAATGAATCGATACTATCTATATTTAAATAAATAGTTCGATCCATTGGTGAAAGGAGATATTAATTTATGGACGTGAATGAGCTATCTAAGGTACACTTCTACGTTCTAAATAATTATGAAGAAATTAAAAATTTTATTGAGTAAGTACCATCTTAGCATACTGTTTAATATTCTAAATAATTTTTTTATATCGATGTAAAATTAAAAATCATCATTTGTTGCAGTGAGCACAAGAGTATACTATGTAGAGAGAATATTATGGATGCTGGTGATCGATATAGGAAAAAATTTATAAAATGATTTGGAGATCTTGTAAGTTACACTAGTAATATATTATTTTTAATAATTATAAAAATAATTATTTGAACCACCATAATTTTTTATGTTATGGTGCAGATGAAATATAAGTATTTCAATAAAGAAGAGGGTATGATCGATAAGTTGCACGATTTAACATGTGGTCCCGATTGAAGGGTTAATCACTATGCATCCTATATCATTGGAGGAATGAGATTTCATATAAGGAAGCTTGAGATGCAACGACGGATCTAGAATAGTAGGATTGTTACGATAGGATATGAAAGAGAAGAGATTGAATATTATGGTGTACTGATAGATATCATAGAACTAAAGTATGGGTCCAGTAATTCTGTATTCTTGTTTCAGTGTGAATGGTGGGATATTGTAATAAAAAGATCAGTATTCATATCGATCCACACTTTATCAGTGTAAACTTTGCACAAACATGATAAATTTTGCATGAAGTGAAAGCTGATTTTGTATTTAATCTTGATGAGTCAGAGGGCAACGATCAGTTTATAAATGATGATGAGATAGAAGATGATACATTAGTTGATTATTGTGATTCGAAAGAGGACCTACTCATCGAGAAAGATATGAATATTGATGAGTAGATCTATATTCTTTATTGAATCTTCTCTTGCAATAATGGTATGCGATATAATTCTATTCATTAGAATATAATTTATTTTCTACTATTATTGTTCAATATTATATTTATTTATATATCAAAAATTATAGGTATGGCACCAGGAGACAGACGATGATGTTTGCGTTCGCAGTCTACCCTTGAGGCTGGGGCACCTTCATCCATTTTCACTGCCACACCAGCTCCATCGCCAGAGGGTCCTGCATTGACAGATCCCAGTGAGGCAGGTCTGAGTGAGGCAAATCCGAGTGGTATTATTATATTTTTTATAGAATAAAATTTATTTTTTTTATTTAAATAGCTATCATATTAATGATTTATTTATTATTATTTCAGACCAGTCTCCATCGGTGGTGAGATGAGGGTGAGGTCCATTGAAGAACCTCGCTCTAGAGTGTTGGAGATGCGAGCATCCAGGACAACATCTCCATATTGAGATACCACCCGACTACACCAGGCCCATTAGAGTATGGTGCGAGCCGTGGCAGACTGAGCTGCGCATCATATGCCATAGCTATGCCCCCATGATGCTTTTCGATTGGCATTTCGTTGTACAGGCTCAGAAAGAGATTTTCTATACCTAGTTACAAGTAAAATAAATTATACTATGAATATTTAATTAGCACGATATTCTTTTAATATTTATTATTAGTAGGGTGTATTTGATATTATTGATTTTGAGGAGGATCGCGTGCGGCGAGCTATGGACGGTCATTTATGCTTGCATTTCAAAGAGTATCGCCACCACATCCATCAGTATTGGTACCATGTGATGCAGGATCATGGGGTGGAGGCAGCATGATAGCGGCCCTATGGTTGCATCACTATGGATGATTGGGCTCTCATATGCCGGCATTACAAGGATCCGGTATATCAGGTTACACATCCAATTTTTTTTTAGAGTTTAATGATTGAATTATTTATTTTTAAATTCAGTTTATTACCTACTAATTTGACTGTTAACTGTACAGAGATGATGTGCCCAGAACACCATGAATCGGGTGAGACAGATCGTGTCGTATTGTGGGGATTCGAGGTCGTTCGCTTGTCATATGGAGCAGATGGTAAGTAATTTCTAATTAATATATTTTAACTCTCTAACTATTTTAAAATTTTTTAATTAATTATTCTTAAATTATAGAGAGATGCAGAGAGTGGCGAGCTTCCTAGTAGGATCGATATCTACCAGCGGATCCACCAGCGATGGTCAGGAGAGTGGACGACGGGGAGCCAGAAGCTTTTTATAAGTTTTTTTAATTATTTTTTTTATTCATAGTTTGATTTTCAGTATAAAATTAAAATAGCTATAACTTTAATTTTCAGGACCGTATGATAGGTATCGGATCTCAGTCTACCCCTGAGAGTTCGACCGCACCTACAGATGATGAGATCTATGATTAGATTCTTGGTATGAGATCCTGTTATATTAGGGGTCTAGGGCATAGGATCAGTGCTCCCTCATCCTCACGCTCATCCAGGGCTGACATCCATGCTGCTTGCGATGCTCGATTGGTAGAGGTGTAGAGGCAGGTTATGAGGATTGACAGCGGGTTGAGCAGTGAGCTGATGAGTTGGTTGCATGCATTGATGAGTACCAGTTACTGCAAACTCAGATGATGGAGTGGATAGCATAGATGGAGCAGATGATGCAGCTGATGAGACAGCAGCAGGCTGGTCCGAGCTCTTTCGAGTGCTCCCCTTATCCAGTCCGTTCTTCTACAGATGCCAACACTTGACGGCCTTTTTATGTTGCTTTAATTTTTATTTCAAACATCTTATAATTTTAATCTAATATAATAAAATATTAAAATTTATTATGTAAATTTTTTATTTTTAATTTATAAAAAATATTATAAATATAAATTAAAAATATATATTCATAATTTTTTTTAAAAATATGTGTAAAATTTTAGCGATGGAATTATTTTTAATGAAATATTGTTTGTCAAAAAATATATTAGTGATAAAAAAATTGGCCGTAAATAATTTTTTTATAAAAATATTAAAATTTTATATTAAATTAATAGTAATAAAAATACTTTCATCATAAATAATTTATAACTTATTAGTGATAAAAATTTACATAAAAAATTATTATATTTGTGACAAAATATTTATATCACTAATATTTTTTTTAAATTTGAATTTTATAAAAATTTTTAATTAAATTAATAGCGATAAAAATTATTCATCGTAAATAATTATTTTTTTATTCGTAACATAATATTTCATCATAAATTTTTTTTATGATTAAAATTTTCATCGTAAATAGTTTTTGAAAAAAAAATTTAACGATGAAAATTTTTGATCGGTAATATTGATTATTGACGATAAAAATTTTTTTCATCATCAAAAATTATCAACGATGTCATTATTTGTGACTAAATATTTACGACGATAATTTTATCGCTAATAACTATTACCGATAAAAATTGATTATTAGCGATGAATTTTTTGCGTCGCTAATATCCTGTTCTATTGTAGTGATAGCATGATTGATCATTGGTAAAGATAATAAAGTAAAGATAACCTCTCTTGTCTGACTCATCAATAGGCTACACATATCAAATGTGCATCAGGACAAGTATCTCAGTGGTCCTATCCCCTTGTCCCACAAAGGACAGCTTGGTCATTTATCGTTAAAGAGATGATTCACAAACTAGATATGACTAAGGAGTCAATGAGTCCAAGAGCCCTATAAATCATTTCTTCTCCTATATGACCTAGCCTAGGATACCATATATACTTCAGGTTCATCTCAACTCTGAATCTCTCAGACCTAATGGTACTCATTGCTTGCTCAAATAAGTTCACAGATGCATCACCATGCAAATGATAGAGACTATCTCTAAGAACTAAATCCAAATGGTAATCGCGGAGGTTAGGCGCCAATGGCCATAGTGTAACTCTTGCCCTATTGCCGACTCAAAAGATTACTTCACTTTTCCTCAGCCCTTTACCTTCCCTTAGACCTTATATTAGAGTGCATAAATAGGTGCTAGAGTCTAATACTCAACTGGGAGAAGAGAAAATCATAAGATCAGTTTTGAACAATTTCGACATGCCTTCTAAGGCGTGTCCTTACTTCTTTAGGCTCTTCAGGTATGTACTTCTGAACTTTTCAAGATTCCTTAGTTACCAATATATTGACAAATTTAGATAAGATGCTATAATGGTTATTCATATGGTAGTTTACCATAAACTGCCCATACAAAATAGTAAGGGATTGCAGGATCATATCCACTACCAATTCCTTTTGTATGGTCATGTCGAGCTTCTCAAGCTCCTTAATGTCCTCGATCATTGTCAAATAGTGATCATGGATTGACAACCCATTGCACATCTTATATGCTGTGCGACCTTGATCACCTCATAACTTTTGCAGATGAATTAGCATGTCATTGGCAATGTACATATCCCCATACATACGTTGGAGTTCATCTGATATGGATGCCAATACACGGCACCTATTTTTATTGTCATTGTCCATCCACTTATCAAGTATAGCTCGTTGACTTCGGATTAGATTGGTTGATAACATAGGGATAATCTGATCGAGAACAGGCTTAATTTTCAAAAACTAAGAATGATTCTTAGGCTTTTGAGCCAGTGTATGTAATTGATTTCAATTGAATGGTTGATATCTAGGATTTGAGCTAGAGGGTTGGAAACTGAGATAATAAACCACGGAGAGTAAAGATTCTAATTAAATATTTATACTTATTTTATAATCTGCTCTAAGACTTTAAGAAACAAATAGGCTCCCATTATTTTTTCGAATCTTCCACACTTCTCGGTGGAGAAACAAAAATTCTAAGTGACAACTGGGTTTCTAGTGGTGCTGCGGTCCTATTGATGTTGTGCACCTCACCTAACAGTTATTGGTAATACGTACATCGATGCATGGATAAATTCTTGCCCAGATGCTTCTCTAAACATGTTACAACGACTTGGTCTCTAAGTTATATGGGCTCACCTAATAGTTATTGACCACACTTTTTAGTTAAATCTAACCCATTGTTCACAAATAGGTGCAAAGCCATCATCAGATCCCTCATCTAACATTTATTGGGCCCAACCCCATCTTTATCTTGAAGATAATTCTTTGCTAATAGAGTGGTTGCGTGTTTTCGATGCAACTGAACTACTGTGATCAGCTGAGAACAATCAACGTCGGTAGCATACCCGCACATATACAATAGTGGAATACTGATAGACTTAATATTTATGGATAGATTTGGTTTAGGTCTCAACTAATCAATCATCACATGACTGATCTAATTGGCATAGGCTCTCCAAATCACCAAGCAACCATATTCAAGACTCAATCTTTCAAATTGGCTAGGTAAGTGGAGATTAGTGGGAGGCTCTCCCTTGATGGGATCAAGGATCCTAATTAAGTAACCATCTCTCAATCACTTGCCTTAGACACCAATAGGTTGATTGATTTTAAATAGGTTAGCTTAGGTGAATCAGGCTCAAACAAAGAGCCAAATTAGGTCCTTAGGTTAATTGATTCCACATATGGATGTCAATTTATTTGATCTAAATAATTGTATGATTTAAAGCTCTATTGATCTAATTTTAATCAACACTGGACTTGATTTGATCAATCGCTAAATTGATTTAGATCCAATATGTTCAAATCAATAATTCTAAGTATAATCCAATTACATGATCTAATTTGATCTACCCATGATCAATCCCTCATGCACAAATACAAATTTTAGATCTTAAATTTAAATTTTTAGATCTAAATTTTTTACATAAAAATAAATTTTAAATCTCAAAATGATTTTCAAATCATGCATACAATCATATATCATATATATGAATTAAATTCAGATCATGAAAATTAATTTCAGACCTCAGCATGCTTTCATATATCATATATACAAATTAAATCAGATCTAGAATAATTTTTAGATCTAAATAATCCTTCATATATCTCATATGCGAATTACAAAATCAGATCTAAACAAATTTCAGATCTAAATAATCAGTCATACATCTCATGTAAGGATTAAAAATAAGATTTTGAAATTCCTTTTCAAATCATGCATGTTAATTTTCATACATATGAATCCGTGGCTTAGATATCACTGTTGAAATTTTTAAGATGCTCGTGCATATGGATTTTAAAACTTTTTAAAATTAAAATATAGTAGAATAATAGAGTAAAATATTTTTAATCTAAACATGCATACATCATATGTAAGCACCTAAGGATTTAGTTCATATGCAAAAATAACATAATCTAATTTTTAATCTGAAAAATAAATACGTAATTAGATCGCGTACCTGATTCGCTTTTTCATCTCGAATCTGGATCTTTACCACGAGTCGATCTTCACCTATAAATTGATGATCTTAGATGTCTTCAGAAGGTCCGTTGAAGTCACATAAGCATTCGATCTCTATGGATATCCACACAAGGTCTCAATTTGATTAAAAGCTTCTTGATCTCATCGGAGTGCTAGTTTTCTTGCAGAGATCACATCTTGATAGTTGAAGAAAACTCTTCTTTTCTCTCAAGACTCTCTTAGAGAAGAAGAAGAAGAATAGGAGGATATAGAGGAAGATGAAAAAGAACAAGGAGATCCTCTCCTTTTCTTCTTGGAACCACGCACATAATCTCTATGCTAGAGATCTAGAGAAGATTCCTTTCTTCTCTTTTCTTCCATGCATGAGAGAATCTTTCTCTCTTTCTTACTCATGCATCCAAAGAGGAACCTTTCCTCTCCTCCCATGCATAAGAAGGAAGACCTTCTTCCTTTCTTCAGCCCATGAGGAAGACCTTCTTCCTTACTTTTTTCTCATGCCAAGAAGAGGAATGTTTCCTCTCTTTTTCTCATGCCATGGGCCTCTGATTTTCTGCATCAAAACAGCAACCCATGTAAAAACGAGCCAAGAGGAGACGTACAATAGGCCCTTTAAATATGGCATGGAGTTGGGTTTTGGATAGGAGTCAAACTCTTACTTTTATGGTGTGTAGGAGAGGTGGCGTGGGAAAGCCTTGGGGCATGAACTCTTCACATAAATAAGAGGGCACGTGGAAGGGTGAATTAGCATGAAGAAAATCCTATTTTCTAGGTGCCAAATCAAAGAAAGAAAGGCATGGAGAAAGTGGCATGGAATAGGTTTCATGGGGTAGGCAGTCAAGATAAAATGAGTCTTAGTCCAACTAGGACTTTCTTGAATCTTGGTTCCAACTCTAATCTTAGACCAATCCTAACTAACTGGAATTAGTTATAACCAAATAACTAATTAGGTCCTAACCCAATTAGAAATCTAATTCGACCCTAATCTAATTAAGAAATTAGTTAGATTAAACTCCATCAAATTAAGAGTTGATTTCTTGGATAATTTGGTTATTTTATAATCCAATAAGATATGATCCAAGTAAACTTGTTATCCATTAGGGCTTGATCCAATCAAACTCAAACTAAATTAAATTGAATCTAATTTAATTAAATCTGATTTGAATATCATAGTTCAATCAAATTAAGCCCTGTTGCAATCTAATTACAAATTAAATCCTTCAAAAATTTACTAACCCTTAGTAAATTGAACATTGTAACTTTTGCATTGAATTAATCATCAATTAAATTGATAATTAAATTTTATTATGATTCACAATCGTAATTCAACCATTTGATCAGTCAAGAACCTCTTTTGTGTATGATCCTATAGATTTTATTCTGTCTAGTAGTGAGGTATATTGTGATCCCTATCACAATATCATCGAAACTTCTTTCAATAGATTGGAATAATTTCAACTCTATCCATCAAGGATCATCGATCATCAAATGATACTCATGGACCTTACAATCCATCAGTGACACCTTAGTAGTATGTAGTGACAACCCAGTATAATAAAAGTAATGAATCTCTAGTGCAGTTACCATGTGATGCAGTCCCTCTATCATGAATTCTGACTAGATAGAGGTCATTGATAACTTATCAAATCTCATCATCAGTCGTATGTATTTATTCAACTCGAGTTTATCCTGTGAATATCTGTGAAACTCTTTTTCACTAATCACACTATCTTGATCAAGATTTTCTAAACTCAGTCTCATAAATCACATAGGACTACTCTTTTCTACTAAGATCAATAGATCCCATTTAGATGTACACCTTGCTTCTATAGTGGACTAACTATTGTTAACATCCACTATAAGGACTCGTTAAGGCTATGTTTCTATGTAATCAAACTCTAGCAGCCTTATGATGAGCAATCATGACACCACAGGTCAAAAGATTAGTCACACAACTGCAATATCGAGAAAGTTACTAATGAATGAGTAGACATCCATCTGACTTCTCATATTGATCATGCTCAATGCTAGTTGTTCTCTAATAACTTTCTGTACTTTTGCTCCAATGTCACTACACTACTGACTTGAGACTTATCTGCTCGAAAAAAATGATTCATCCATCAGTCTATCTGGATCAATCACCATCTCTATGATGATCCTATGATCGGGAGTAATTTAAGAATTATCCACCAATGACATATGCCTCATTCTCAATCCTTTGAGAATATGTATCACCATCTTGTTAATCCCTCGGATGATTCATGGATATGTACAACATGAATAGAATTAAAACTATCTGTCAAGTATAAGATCATGTCTTAGAAATAGAATATGTGTCAGTCAAGATTGACTTGTAGGACATATAGCTAACAAGAAGAAGGCAAGGTGGAAGAGTCCTTGACCTAAGATGAGGTAGAGAGGTCCTTGGCTGGGGATGAGGTGTTGATAGAGGTGATGCTCTAGAATACTAGAGTTGATCCTAACAAAAGTTACTGACTGGAAGGTTTTTTGGTAGGGATCTTTGATGCTTAAGTTAGCTAGAATTGGAGAATAAAGAGAAAGATAGTGGAGCAATTTGAGGGCCTCGAGACTCACCTAGGATCTCCTTTTTCCTCTTATTTACAGAGGGTGAGCAAGACTCTTGTATGCTAGGGGCGTTGGCTATTTTTAGAAAGTGTACATAGATCACGCTAGCAAGGATCATACTTGCATTTGTGACATGAAGCCTAGCTAGTAGTTGTCATTTTGGGATGTGATCAAATTCTGGTTATTAAGGTTTCCTCACTAGCCCTAGGTGATTGTTGGAAAGATTGCCCACCTAAAAAATCCAATTTGCCAAATTGGGGCAACTTGGTGAACTGGGACCCTACTCCTTGGATTACATCAGGTCGGTCGTAGCTAATCTTTGCATATCTCGATCAAAACCAAGGACCAGATCGATCGAGATCGGGGTAAAGGCCCACAATAGAATCTAAATATTTTTTCTAACTGACATCTTGAATTGTTTTTTTAGAACATGCTTAAATAAGATTTCTTATGGATAGTATTTCTTACCTAATCTTTTTAGATGAGAACATAGTCAATTTTTTTTAGCAAAGAAGATGCTAGCTGGGTGATGTCGACATCCCCCACCCATTATAATTAAGGGTGCATTTGGTTAGCTATTAAAAAAATACTCTTTTGGCTTTTTGATTTTTAAAAAGCAAAAATAAAAAAGCAATGCTTGATAACACCATGAAAAGCAAAAAGCAAAAATCAAAATAATTACTTTATATGCAAAGCAAAAAATTTTTGCTTTTCAAAACTTGCTTTTCTATTTTTTTTGCTTCTGCACATTTAAAATACTAAACCAAAAAGTAAAGAGCCTGAATCCTCCTCTCTCATCGAGCTCTTCACCTCTCCACCCTCTTCTCCCTCCCTTCCTGGAGTCTTCTCTCTCGTCAATTCTTCACCTGCCATCTCCAAATGTTGCTTTTTGCTTTATAGCAACGTAGTTACCAAACCTACTTTTTACTTTTTTTACTCAATAGCAAAAATAAAAAAAAATAAAAAATATTTTTTAAAAATTAAAAATCAAAAAGTGTAATCAAATGCACCTTAACTTTTCTTTTGATTTCTTTTGTAGTGGTGGATTGTATTGGGCCTTGGGCCTTTGGTTACTTTGTTGTTCGAAAGTTATTTACTGTATGTCGCTCTCTTGGTTGGAATGTTGGTCAGTGGCTTAATGCACCTCACATAGCTCGCTTCTCAGTTGATTGGGGCCTGAGGTGGTGAGGGCATTAGCTATTTCTTTTATTAGGAAAAAAAAACCTAGTCTAGATTCTTATCATTTTCATTTTTTTTTCTTCTACAAATAATAAGATAAAAATTTTATTTCTATTTTTATTAGAAATATATAAATATATTTGCTATTATCAATTATTTTTAAAAAATTAAATAGGATAATATGAAGATGGTGATAGTTGTAGGGGAAGCAAAGTTATGTTGGTGGTTAATTTGGCAATGATATAATAGAGATAATAATGATGATGGCAATGGTATCGTAGAGAAGACAATGATAATGTTGGTGGCGGTGGCAATATTGGTGGATGGTGAGAGTGTCAACAATATAATGGAGTGATGATGGTGGCAAAAATATGATGGACGTAGTGACAATAATGATAATAGTGATATGATTTGAGTAGTGATGGAGATGCCATTTAGATAGTGAAAACATTGACGATGGCAATAGAGTGGTAGTGAGAGTGGCGATGGTAGCTAGTGACCGTGGCAATAGTGGAGGCGGTGGTTGGAGGTGATAAAATTAAGAACATGAGTTTCCTATTTCTAAATATATGGAAAGCAAGGATTTCTTACTCTATTTTTTTTATAGACACAATGAAAGTGACGTTAGAAAATAAGAAAATAAATATAATACCATCTAACATTTTTTATCATAATTTTTATAATTTTATTTCTTGAAATAAAAATACCAAATAGACTTTAAAGTCTCTTAAAAAGCAAATTAAGGCTATGAAAAGTAGATTATATTCTTTTTAACAAGAAAATATTTAATTTTATCCCTTCTATGTCTCCTCTATATTAGCACCACTATTGTTTCCACCATTATATCCATGATCGCTGCCACGATTGTTGCCACCACCGTCATTACCGATCATAATTGTAGCCACCACCAAAATCACTCTCGTATCCACCACCATCACCGCTATTGCTGCTATCACTATCACCATAACCACCATAGCTATCACCACCATCATCATTGTCATCATTACCATTAAGACTGAGCAAATAACTAAAATCCAAAGAAATCCACCCAATCCGACCCAATAAATATTGATTTTGGTTGGTTGAAAGACACAAATCAGATGGAATCGGATTGAGGTTTGTAAAAAATTGATTATTTATGATCAGATTTGGTTCCTACACTTTTGATCCACATGAAACTGAACCCAACCGATGTTGTATTTCACAAACTCACTTTCATTTTGGGATGGTGTTATTTAGACTTCAATACTTCATTCTAAAAAATATCGTGTCACCCATTTGGATTCATAGAAGTATCAATGTTGAATTGTTGATAGAAGCACATCAATTTGAGATAATCCTAAAGTGAAAGCTTTCAGATGTAGTTGCTTTTAGAAGAGTAAATTTTTTTTTTCTATTTTATTTTGTGCAGATTTAAAAATAAGCATAAAATTTATAACTTATAAGGTTTAGACTTTTTTTGTATTAAATTGATCAAAAAAAAGTAAATAAGTCTAAGTGGGCTAACATTAGACTTAAAATCAATATTAGATCAATATTGAAATCCAAACCGATATAACCCACCCGAACCCACTGCAAACCGTTCATTTTTGTGATAACCTAATTTTTTTATTGCATGAATCTCAAAGTAGTCTAAAAAGAAAAAAAAAGAAGGAAGAAGACTCTTAACAGGAGTCTTCTTCCATCCAAAATCATCGAAGGAGAAGTTGAATCTGAGGAGGATTCGACCTCCCCTCCAACCTATAAATCTCTCCCTCTCCGTTCCTAACAATCAATGTTGAGCAGCAACCTTCCTCTCTCCTATTTCTCTCTCTTTTCTTCCACTGAAGCTATGGACACCCTCACCATGTCTGCCTAAATTTCTAACCGGAGAAGTTGGTGAAGCCTGAGATAAGCCTTGCCCCTCCTTCCTCTCTTCCTTCCCCTCCTTCCCATGCCATCGTGCATGGCCGCCGGTCATCGGATTCACCGAAAAACCCATCAAGAATGGATGCTTTATTTTTTTCTATTTGGTCGGACCCTATTTCTTCCTTTTTCGGCCATCGACACTGCTGTTTGCAGTGCCTCAGCCATGGGTCACGACCTCCACCTCCCTAGCTTCTTTCTCCAGATGTTTGGCCATCGATAATTGGCCGATGATCAGAAAAATCAAAGAAAAGGGGGTGGTCCTTTATTTTTTTGATTTTTTTATTTTCTTTTATTGGCCAGCCATTTACCATCGGCCATCTCTTGCTCCACCACCATCGGACATCTATCTCACCGTCAGACTCCCAGCCACAAGTCATCAGCTTTTGTTCCCTTGATCGGCCAAGAAGAGAAGAAAAAGAAAGAAAAGAAAAGAAAAGAAAAAGAGAAAAAAGAAAAAATATTTTTTCTTTCTCTTATCTATCTCTTCTCCTTCTCTTTCTCTCTCTAACTACATCACGAACCCTAGGACGAACTTGAGATGAAAATAAGATGATCCAAAATTGCTTCAAAATTCATGCAGTAGGTTGGACCCAGCCCAACCCTTATCCAAAATTTATAGCATCTGATCACAATTAATCCATATTGAGTCACCTTGATATGACCTCTGATGATCTCGATCATGATTGCATCTTTTGAAAGATATGAGATTCTCTCTCCACTTTCTTTTTATTTTCTCTCTCTTCACCCACTATCTCTCTCTAAAAATACCTATAGATCTCTATCGAGTCATATCTTCCTCTTCTAAGAACCTATATTGACTCTGACAAGATGACCTAAAATTACTTTAATATTTGTGCCATATATCAAACCCATGCTGGACCTGTCTAGTATCTTTGAATGCTACTATGAATGAACTCTATTGATTGATCCTGATCTTGATTCAATCTATACTCCATGATTTTTTGATTAGAGTTGCTTAGATCGGATCCTCAGCTAGGAGGCCATAAGTTATTTTGATGTCCGCACAGTCTATCGGACCAACTATCTAATTAATGACCTCTTTTCTTATTTAATTTTATTAAACTCATTAAAAAAAATTGATTATGATTTAATATTTTAAATAATATTATCTAATTTATTTAAAAAAGATTGAAGATCTAAGATGAATGAGGTAAGTGGATCTTACACTTCTTATGTATTTTTAAATATCATATTTTTTATACAAAGAATTATTGTTGATGAAATTATATTTTTCATAAAATAAAAATCAACATATATGATATGAAAATATATATTTTATGATGAGCATTGATTTTGTGAATATATTTTATAAAAATAGCATGGTTATGAAGTATGAATTTTATGATTTTTTCACCTATGTATATGTATATTTTAAGAAAAAGATGTAAAAATTTTAAAAACTCTCAGATAGCTATGAATAAATCTCTATAGGAAGGTCGACATTCGAAGCTAGCATCCATATGAAACATGGCCTCGTCAATAGGTATAAAGTTGGTGTATGAAATAAGAACTCTGTCGATTAAAAAATATGATCCTATTATAGATATAATAGTGATCTTAGCATAAATATCTGTGAGCAATATTTTTAAACATGACACAAATACATGATAAGAATGATTTATGATTCATGTTTATGAAATATTTATGATTTATGCAAGCATGATCTGATTTATAACTTATTTTATTATATACTCTATGAAATATTTATTTTTATAATATTTATTATTTTTTAAATATTGTATTATCATGGAAAAACTTATGTTTGATCCGATAAGAAAGTACTGGTTCTACTTACTAAGTTAGTGTAGCTCACACCTTTTTATTTTTTTCTTTTATAGAGAAAAAATATTAGGATCGATGAAGAATTTAAGCTTTAGGATCTTTGTAGCTAGTTTAAAAATTTGGTAGCAGAAGTTTAGTTTATTTTATGATCATGGATTTGTAGTTATCTATTTACAAATATTGAGATTTGGGTTGATACTTGCTTTTGGATTTAGATACTCTGAATCAATATTGGTTTAATTATTTGATGAATAATATAATTGAATCTTTTATTATATTTTATTTATGAAAGATTTTAGTTGATTATGATTGATTGGTTTCGTGTTATCGTGGGCTGTACCCCTTGGTAGCATAGCTGTATTATGTCCCAGATTTGGAGCGTGACATTTTATGGTATTAGAGCTCAGGTTATGATTACTTGGGACTGTAGATTAAATGACTAGGACATGATATAAGTAATATCAGAGCTTAGATTATGATTACTAAGGACTGTTACTTAAGTGGCATTTGAGTATAGAATTGCGATCATAGGGATATGGTCAATGTAGCCTAAAGGATTTAAAGATTGGATTTTAGGTCAATAGATATTATGATAGAATTTATTTAGTGGCATATGATGTATGTAATAGAACTAATGAGTTATGTCTTGTATTTCAATAAATAAGATTTAACCTAAGTATGAGAGATGTTGACTCTGAAATAAAATATGATATATTGATATATTATGTTGAGTATGCTTGATCAATTATTATTTAGATAATTTTGAAATTTTAAACTTGATATGAGTGAAGATCATGACTTTCTAATTTTGATGTTGATTGTCTGATCATTATAATTTTGAAAAAAGCTATTTAGGATGTGACCTAAGAAAAAAATTGCATCATACGAGAGAAATATTTTTGAGCATTGAACCTACAGAAAGATCATATATAAAACTTGCTTGTAAATAAAAATATCTATTTGGTTCTTTTGATGGATGGATTTTATAATGAGAGTACGATGTACATATTTTGATAATTTTTTTTAAAAAAAAAATTACCATCTTTTGTATTGAAATATTTGATCTACCCTATGTTTGTTAAAGATAATGAAGTATATTAATTATTTCAAATCAAAGTTTAGGATTTGGAGCTTGTCTAAGGTATCCTACTATTATCAAATTCTTGAAAGACTACATAATTTTTAATAAATAAGGAATAAGATTTTATGTCAGATTATTTATTGATGCTAAGGGTCATGATGAAGGAAGCTCTACAAGAGATAACTGAATTAATTCTACTCACAATGATATGGACTTAAGGTCTTCTAATTTATTGGAGATTTGAGTTCATTATTTTGCAAAGAAATATTGATTTAGAATCATCCTATTGATTGTCGGATAAAACTAGAGTTAACTTACTCCAAATTAATTCTAGATATATTGAATTCTAGATGAGCGGTGAAAGCTTATGTAATAGTTTCACATATAGAAAGTGGATCAAGATTTAATTTTAATATGGTATGCTCGAGGAATAGTAGAGATAAAGAAACTTAAAGCTTTGTTCTAGTTCTATCTATAAAAAAGATAAAAAAAAATGGAAGGTTGGATCTTTTGCTAGAATTTATCCGATAGCCTTGGAGAATTCAATGGGTTCATATCAAAGTGCATAATAAAAGTATGGTGGTTGAATTATACTAAAACTAGTTAAGAATACTAATGCAGTAAGTGATATGAATGGAGATTTGATTTTTGTAAAAGAGACCGTGATAAGCCATATATTTTTATATTTATTTTAGATATTTTTAATAATTTATGATGCTAATATTTTTTAAAAAAACTAATTTCATAAATAAATTAATTTTTTTATAAAAATAATAATTTTAAAAAAATATAAAATTAGAGCATATTTATAAAAAATAGATATCAAGCTAATTGAGCAATTTAAGCATCAAAATAATAGAGAATTAATGAGTAATTTAATTCATATTTTTTTATTTTTAGGCATAAAATTGGAGCAAGAATCAAGCTAAAATATCCAAAAAAATTAATTTTTATAGCCTTCAGTGCACGGTGGACCGGTCGCACGGTCCACAGAAACTTTCATAGTCTTTGACGCGGTTCATGGGTGGGTGACTCATTTTTGCATGATCGGACGATGGAGATCGTTCTGGATACACGATCGGATAGCTGAGGATCCATTATCTTATATCCAGCGATGGTGGCCCACTTCAAATGTATGATTCGATGGCTGAAAATCGATTTGAAGCTTGATCCAATGGCTGGTATTCATTCTGACTGAGAATAAGAGAAATAATGCACTGATCAATGGCTCAAATTCCATCCGATGATCGATCCAATGGCTGATAGCATTCCTGATCGAGAGAAGGATTTAAATGGTGACTTTTGATGCGGTCTAGGTGGTCCAAACAAGATCCGACGGTTAGAATTAAAGGATACAGGTTTAACATGATTTTGAGGGGTTTAGGACTCCTTTTACTATAAAAAAAAGGTAAAAAATTTACCTATAAATAAGGAGTCCAAAAATAAAAAAAATAAAAAATTAGTAAAAAATAAAAAAAATAAAAAAAATTAGAGAGATTTAGAGATTCAAAGGGAAGAAAAAGAAAAGCCAGTTTGCTCTACGAGTATGAAGGAAGAAGGAGAGGTCATCAATCATCTTTCCGACGAGACTGTATCGATCAACTTCAGATTATTGTAATAATTATATTTTATTTTATTATTTTTTAAATTTTTTATAATTAAATTTTAATTTTAATTAATATAAAATTTATTTTATTATATTTTAAATTTTTATCTTTTATTTTTATTGCAAGTAGATGCTAAGATTTAGTTAGTAAATCTTAGTACCAATTTATTTTATACACTTTAAATTTTTATTATTTATTTTTATTTTAAGTAGAAGCTAGGATCTAAATAGTAGATCTTAGTATCTGATTTATTTTTCACACTTTTAATTTCTATTTTTTGACTAAAATTACTTTTCTTAAAATTTTATTTTTTTATAAAATCAAAAATTTTAAATCAAAGTATTGCTTTCTCTGTCGATTCGATCTGACTCCCTACTTTTTACATATTTTTAATATTTTTAAAAATCAAAATTAATTTGATAATCACAAAGTCCTAACAACAATATTGTGATCTTATCAATTTTTGGCACCATTGCTGGGAAAGGCACTAATTTTAATATTTGATTTCTTTGATTTTCTTGTGAATATAGCTTACTAATTTTTTTAATTTTTTATCTTTTTATAGAAAAAAAAGAGAAAAAAAAAGGGTGAAATGCTTCTATTTGGTGAGATCAATCCTAATCCTAATCCTAAACTATATTTTTTTTATTAATTACTATTTTTTTCAAATTAACATAAAATTCATCCACATAAACTTAATAAAAATCGCATGACAATAGTAGAAACTTAATTATTTAGAAACATTCATCATCTTAGATTTACTTTTAGTGATCGTTGGAGACAAAATAAGCTTTCAAGTTTGATCAATTATATGCATATAATTTAGTTGCATAGAATCCCTTGTTTGAAACTGACTGTACATATTTATCTCAAATCAACTTAAGGGCAACACCCATTAACAAGATAAGGTAGAAATTTCATCACCCTTCTTTAGCCCAAAAACAACCAACCAGCATCTCGTATTAACCCAAGCATAATTAAAATTAAGTAGACATTGGCCCCTAGGATCAATTGTGTTCAGTTTGAGTATTATGGTGAAGTTTAGTGCAAAGTAAGTTTGGACTCACCCCTGAAACTGGTGTCTAAGGCAAGAGGTTACAAAAGCTAAGTCTAAGTGGACTCAAGGTTATTTAATTAGTTCTGTTAGCTTACATGGCCAATCCAATTGGTGTCTAAGACAAGCAACGGGGGCACCCCCACGACCCCGCCTCTTTCTTGGCTAGTTGAAGGAAGTGAGAACAGATCCAATTTGGATCTAGACCGAGCCACTCTACATCAAATTGTTTGATCTAAAAAACTCATAGGTGACTAGGTTTAATTGCTCGCTAACTTGATTACAATTAACACTTAATCATAACTAATTCTTCTCATCTATCAAATTTAGGTCTAAGATTTTCTTAACATTCTCACCTTTAGAACCTCTCTCTTTTTTTTCTTTCTTCTTTTTTTCTCTCTCTTCTTAAAAAAAAAATCTAAACCACACATATTAGGATTTGTATTGGTACATGCATCGTAGAAATTTTTTTTTAACCTAGTTGAACCTAATTCTGAAATTGAACGGCTTACCCATGTTAAACCTAATAATCAAATGGCTGAAAATCCTAAAAAATCATGTAGACAGATGAAGAAATATTTTATTTCTTCCACCTACCCATCAATGTTCCCATTATTCTATGGGATCAAATATTTAAACTCTAGTCCTAAGGCTGATTTGAATCTGATAGCCCAAAAATTAAATAAAGTCGATCTTCTTATAGATAAATTCATAGCCGTAGGTCAATAATCTCCTACGCAATACACACTATCTCTCAATTATCAGAAGATTTGTTCTATCTGTGCTAGCCCAGTCCATTATGTGAGTGAATGTCCACAGCTGCACAGTTTTTACCTTTCATCCAAGAATAAGTTTAAGCTACTCAAGATTACTCCAAGCCTATTAATGACCCATTCTTAAATATATATAACCAAGATTGGAGGAAGCACCCTAATTTTTCTTGGAGACTTTTACAAAGTCAGGCTAAAACTTAAATTCTTCCTATGCAAAACTTTCAAAACCCAATACCAAAATTATGCCTATAATAAAGGTCAGTCTAGTCAGCCTATCCAGCTATCCTATTACAATTAGCCTTCATACCCACCTCCTCAACAGACCTCTCTAGCCAACGATAGGTTTAGCCAATTTTAACAAATGATTATGATCCAAAAGTAATCGGCCATCGCCAGACTAGAAGCACAAATAGGATAATTAGCAGAGTCTACCATGAGGAGAGAACTAGGTCAATTGTCGAGCCAACCAATATCGAATTTCAAAAATAACCCACCCACCCATCAACCATCTGGATCTAGTCATCAATCTAATGTCCCACTTAAGAATCCTTAATTTAAAAATAATAAAATAATTTCTGAGCTTAAAAGTGATAGAATTCTTAAGGATCTATACCAAGATCAAGTGAATGAGGCTAGTACTAATGCTAGCCAAAATATGAATTTAAAAGAAGAAGTTGGTACTAAGATTAATCACATAGAAGAATCTGAGCCTGAAACTGGTAATGATGCTGGCTCTAATTTGAGTGAGAAAGATAAAGAGAAGAAGAGAGTGGATGAGTCATTCAAGATATATAAACTAAGAGTTCTATTTTTTTCAATCCTAGAAGCCAATTCTTCCACTCTAAAATCATCACCTTTTTCAGAACTGACGTTGCCCTTGGTCACACCTGAATATGCATATTTAGAATCAAGTGATACCCTTCCCGCACCCATTACATCGAACTCAACTCTTAATCCAAAAACTCAATTTATGAGCATTTTAAAAGAACAAATAGGAGAAATTCTCAACAAATGAGGGTCTAAGAATGGGTTTGTAAATTATCTTCCTAAAATTAAGAACAGGGATGTGAATTACTTTCTAAAGATTGACAACAAAATACTGATTTTTTTAATAAAAGGATCATAGGCTATCTTCCTGAGATTGGCAATCCAAAATCATTAAAATTTGTTAATCCAATATTTGACATGGGATAGATGAGGTAAGAGTCGATTGGTCTGGCTGAAGATGATAAACTTAACACTTCTTGAGAGGCAACCCAGCTTCTATTTTTTGATATCTTTTATATTTTATTTAGGTTAATCAAGTCTTGCTTCGTGTCTTTTGTAAAGATTTAAGATAATATTGGCTAAGTTGGGGGGAGAACCAATTTTGAAAAGACTTCTAGATCAGGTGACATCTCTCTTTTTCTTTCTCTTTGTATGCATCCTTTATTTTTTTTACTCCATTGAGGACAATATTGCTTAAGTTGGGAGGAGAATAATAAAAAAAAATTTAAGTCTTTAAGTAAGTTAGTGTTTAGCATTTAAGCACCTAATTATACTTAAAAATCAAGTTAAACCAAGCATGTTTTAAAAAAATTGATGTACAGGCTAGAGAGTTTGTGAGATATCGAGGGATCAAGTATTAAGAAAATCCAATAAAGAGTTAAGTTTAGAACTTAAACTGGCTTCCTTGAGTATTTCTAAATTTTTCTACCAGCATCAAAGAAAGTTTACTTTTTATGGACTTGTGTAGGGTAACTATACATTTCTTCATATATATATAAAAAAAAATTAAATACTTTATGCTGAGTAATCGGGCCTCTTTGCCTAAGCAAGCATTGAGTTTTGCGTCAAATGGTATGAAGGACAAAGAAATTTTGTTGTAAAGCTAGTTTTAACTCGTTATCTGTTTGATTCGAATAAGTAAATCCGAGGGGTATTCTATATCTAGTATCCTAAAGCCATCTGGTTCGAGAGTCATTGGCTGAAAACTTACTACATGGGTCAAACAGAAAGATTAAAAAATTATTAAAAAAAATTAATAAATAAAAGATGAAAGTAACAATATACTTGTCCATATGAAGTTAATGATTCAGACATAAAGATAGGAGTAATTTAGAAAAAAATTAAAAAAAATTTAATATTCTTAGCTTAACTCCTATATTGATTAGTACTAATATTCCAATAACATACCTCACTCATGCTCTACTGAACATCAGTGGCCCTTTTTAAAATTGCCTAGTGAAATTTAAAACTTTAAGTTAAACAGTACTTAACTCTTAATCCTTTCTTTATTCAAGGATGAATAAAGTTTAAGTTGGGGGTATGATAAGTAGTATATTTTTATATTTATTTTAGATATTTTTGATAATTTATGGTGCTAACATCTTCTAAAAAATCTAATTTTATAAATAAATTAGATTTTTTTATAAAAATAAATAATTTTAAAAAATATAAAATTAGAGCATATTTATAAAAAATAGATATCAAACTAATTGAGCAATTTAAGTATCAAAATAATGAAGAATTAATGAATAATTTAATTTATATTTTTTTTTATTTTTTAGGTCCAAAATTAGAGCAAAAATTCAGTCAAAATATCCAAAAAAATTAATGTTTATAGCCTTCAATGCATGGTGGACTGATCGCACGATCCACAAAAGCAGGGGCACACTCCATAGAAGCTTTCACGATCTTTGACATGGTTCATGGGTGGGTGACTCATTTTTGTATGATCGGACAGCAGAGATTGTTTCAAATATGCAATCGGACCACTGAGGATGCGTTATCCCATATCCAGCAGTGGTAGCCCACTTCAAACGTGCGATCTGACAGTTGAAAATCGATCTAAAGCTTGATCCAATAGTTGGTATTCATCCCGACTGAGAATAGGAAAAATGATGCACTGATCAACGATCCAAATTCTATCCAATGATCGATCCAACGGCTGATAGCATTCCTGATCGAGAGAAGGATTTAAACGATGATTTTTGATGCGATCTGGGCAGTCCAAACAAGATCCGATGGCCAAAATTAAAGGATATAGGTTTAACACAATTTTGAGGAATTTTAGGACTCCTTTTGCTACCAGAAAAAGATAAAAAATTCACCTATAAATAAGGGTTTCGAAAATAAGAGAAAAAAAATCAATAAAAAAATAAAAAAAATAAAAAAAATTAGAGAGATTTAGAGATCTAAGAAGAAGAAGAAGAGAAGTCAGTTTGCTCTATGGAGTATGAAGGAAGAAGGAGAGGTCGTCAACCATCTTTTCGATGAGGCTACACCGATTAACTTCAGATCTTTGTTATAATTTTATTTTATTTTATTATTTTTTTAAATTTTTTATAATTAAATTTTAATTTTAATTTTAATTAATACAAAATTTATTTTATTATACTTTATATTTTTATCTTTTATTTTTATTACAAGTAGATGCTATGATTTAGTTAGTAGATCTTAGTACCAATTTATTTTATACACTTTAAATTTTTGTTATTTATTTTCATTGTAAGTAGAAGTTAGGATCTAAATAGTAGATCTTAGTATCTGATTTATTTTTCATACTTTTAATTTTTATTTTCTGACTTAAATTACTTTTCTCAAAATTTTATTTTCTTTTTATAAAATCAAAGATTTGAAATCAAAGGACTATCTTCTCTGTAGATTCGACTCGATTCACTACTTTCTACGTATTTTTAATATTTTTAAAAATTAAAATTAATTTGATAATCACGGTATCCTAACGACAATATCATGATCCTATTAGACTGCCATTAACAAATGAAAGGACAAGATTATTGATTCTTAGGCTTGTTTAGATGTTACAATACTATCTTCAATAATTGGTTTTTTTATTATTAGTAATAGTCAGAAGAATTTTGAGCATCTTAAGTTTAAAATTATAGAGTTTGGATGTAGAATGTTTTGGATACAGATATCTTTTTTTTAGCTTTTACATTATTACTTTGGTTGTTTGAATGGATTTAAAGATTTTCTATGATAAGAGTTTAATTGTTACATCATATAAGAAGTTAAAAGAATAAAGAAGGTTGTAGATTATGGTGAGCATCTAATGCTCCAGACTCTTTTATTTTTATTAAGAATAGATAGAGTCAATTATGATTTTCATATGAAATAATCAAAAGCAAATAATTTCATGAGCAAGGAATTATGGTATTTTAAGCAAAGGTTAAGAGATCAAAGAAATTTATTATTTCACGAATAGAAAGGTGTCATGAGGTTTGGAGGCACGACAAGCTAAGTTCATACTATGTTGGGTCTTTTGAAGTCTTGGATAGAGTAGAGATATTTCTTACAAACTAGCCTTGCCATTAGAATTGTCTAAAGTGTATAATGTTTTTTTTATGTTTCCTTGTTGAGGAAGTTTATTTTTGATATGAATAATGCGATAGATACGAACTATTGCAAGCTCATAAAGACTTAACTTATGAAGAGTTTTCCATCCGAATTATTCATCAAAAAGAGAAGCAAGTTTGGAGGATGAAACTTTTTTTAAGGAGGGTAGAATGTGATAACCTAATTTTTTTTTATCGCACGAATCTCAAAGCAGCCTAAAAAGAAAAAAAAAAAGAAGGAAACGAAGAACCCATTGGGAGTCTTCTTCCATCCAAAATCATCAGAGGAGAAATCGAATCCTGAGAGGATTCGGCCTCCTTTCCAACCTATAAATCTCTCCCTCCCTGTCCTTAGCAATCAACGCTGAGCAGCAGCCTTCCTCTCTCCTCTTTCTTTCTCTCTTCTTTGCTGAAGCTGTGGACACCCTCACTGTGTCTGCCTAAATTTTAATCAGAGAAGTTGTCGGAGCTTGAGGTAAGCCCCGCCTCTTTTTTCTCTCTTCCTTTCCCTCCTTCTCATGCCATCGCGCATGGCCACCGACTGTCGGGTTCGTCAAAAAACCCACCAAGAATGGATGCTCTATTTTTTCTATTTGGTCGAGCCCTATTTCTCTTTTTTTTGGCTATTGGCACTGCTGTTTATAGTACCTTAGCCATGGGTCATGACCCCCACCTCCTTAGCTTCCTTCTCCGGAGGTTTGGCCATTGATTATTGATCGATGATCGAAAAAATCAAAGAAAAGAGGATGGTCCCTTGTTTTTTTGAGTTTTTTTTTATTTTTTTGTTGGTCGGACACTTACCATCGGCCATCCCTTGCTCCACTATCGTTGGTCGCCTATCTCACCATCAGACTCCCAGCCACAAGTTGTCAGCCTTTGTTCCCTTAATCGGCCAAGAAGAGAAGAAAAGGAAGGAAAAAAAAAAGAAAAGAAAAAGAGAAAAAAAAAGGAAATATTTTTCTCTCTCTTATCTCTCTCCTCTCCTTCTCTTTCTCTCTCTAACTGTACATAAATCTTAAGACGAACTTGAGATGAAAAATAAGATGATCCGAAATCGCTTCGAAATCCATACAGTAGGTTGGATCCCAATCTGGTCCTTATCCGAAATTTATAGCATCTGATCATAGTTAATCCATACTGAGTCACCTTAATATGACCTTTGATGATCTCAATCATGATTGCCTCTTTTGAAGGATACAAAATTCTCTCTCCACTTTCTTTCTCTATTTTTCTCTTTTCATGCACTTTCTCTTTTTAAAGATACCTATAGACCCCTATCGAGTCATGTCTTTCTTTTCTAAGAACCTATGTTGACTTTGACAAGATGATATGAAACTGCTTTGATATTTGTATCATATATCAAACCCATATCGGACCTGTCTAGTATCTTTGAATCCTACTATTGATGAACTCTATTGATCGATCTTGATCTTGATCCAATCTATGCTCCATGATTCTTTAATCAAAGTTGCTTAGATCGGATCCTCAGCTAGGAGGCCATGAATTTTTTGGTGTTCGCACAGCCTATCGGACTGACTATCTGATCAATGACCTCTTTACTTATTTAATTTTATTGAACTCATTGAAAGAAAATTGATTATGATTTAATATTTTAAATAGGATTATCTGATTCATTTAAGAAAGACTGAAGATCTAAGACGACGAGATAAGTGGAACTTACACTCTTTATATATTTTTAAATAACCATATTTTCTATGCAAAGAATTGTTATTGATGAAATCATATTTTTCATAAAATAAAGATCATTATATGTGATATGAAAAAGTATGTTTTATTATAAGCATTGATTCTATGAATATGTTTTATGAAAATAGCATGGTTATGAAGTATGAATTTTATGATTTTTTTATCTATGTATATGTATGTTTTAAGAAAAAGATATAAAGATTTTAAAGACTCTCAGATAGCTATGAACGAATTCTTATGGGAAGATCAATATCCGGAGCTAGCATCCACACGAAACATGACCCTGCTAACGGGTATAAAGTTAGCACACGAAACAAGAACTCTGTCGATGAAGAAACATAGCCCTGTCACGGATATAATAGTGACCTTAGCCTGAATATCTGTGAGCAATGTTTTCAAACATGACACGAATACATGACAAGAATGATTTATGATTCATATTTATGAAATATTTATGATTTATGCAAGCATGATTTGATTTATAACTTATTTTATATATACTCTATAAATATTTATTTTTATAATATATGTTACTTTTTAAATATTATATTATTATGAAAAAAATTATGTTTGATCCGATAAGGAAGCACCGTTCTACTTACTAAGCTAGTGTAGCTCACATCTTTTTATTTTTTTTTTTTTACGAGAAAAAAGATTAGGACCGATGAAGAATTTAAGCTTGGGGATCGATGTAGCAAGCTTGAAAATTTGGTAGCGGAAGTTTAGTTTATTTTATGGTTATGGATTTATAGTTATCTATTAACAAATGTTGAGATTTGGGTTGGTACTTGCTTTTAGATTTAGATGCTCTGAACCAATATTGGTTTAATTATTTGATGAATAATAAATTAAATATTTGATTATATTTTATTTATGAATGATTTTAGTTGATTGGCTTCGTGTTATCGTGGACTGTACCCCTTGGTAGTATGGCCATATTATGTCCCAAATTTGAGACATGATAATTTCGGTTTCAAACGGTTTATGCATGATAAACATCAGCACGGATTGAGTTTTCTTCATCCGATTGGGTTCGGTCGGATAAATTTTTCTCTCAACCCAACCGAATCCGACCCATGCTCAACCCTAATTACCATTGTAGCTTATATAAATTATATCTTTATTTTCAAAATAATCAACTTTATAATATATATTTATATTTTTAAAATGATAAACTATACCAAATATATCTATATTTTATTTGGCAAATAAAATGTTAGCTTCAACCGGCAATGATGTAAGTTAGTGAAGTAACGCTACTAGTCAATTGAATTGTTAATAAATAAAATAATAGAATCATTCTCCCGGTTGTTTATGCGGGTACCACTGGGAGTGAGTCATATGATAAGAGTTTTAGCTTCTATGAGCTATTTTCGGCTAGCAGCCAATCCTTCCATTTAGACCTTTATATGACCTATGAGCATGATATACGACACTTAAGCCTTTCATGTGAAGAAAGTCATATGGTAGGATTTTTGTTAATCCAACCTTCCAACATATGACATGCAATGGAAATAGTAGCATCAATTATCTCCAATAAATTGCAACCAGCTGCAAGTATTAAGAACATGCTTCTTTAATGAAAAACATATGTAGGTTTTTTTTTTTTTTTTTGCATGCACACTCCTATAAATACCTAAAATTATGTGTAAATCTTTACAATTTATTATTTACATATATCTTTATAAATTATTCTTTGTGCATGTGTATGCTTATAAATATCTAAAGTTATGTATATATCCTTAGAAATTCACTACCCACACGCATAACCTTATAATTTTTTTAATACATGTGCACTCTTATATATAATAATTTACAAGGATATGCATGAAAAAGTAAATTTTCAAAAATATACATATAATTTTATATATTTATAAAGATATATACACAAAAATGCAAATAAATAAGTAGCTGCTTTCTTAAACTTCAATACAAATCTCCACGTTCCGTGTCCTCCTTGGTTATCCGATCATATAAGGCACTTAGAGATTGATATAGTACATAGGGATATGTAAGTATTAGTTGGGATTTTGGCATTGCTAGAATGTTATTTGAGACCACTTTAATTAATTTAACAAGCAACAACTATTAAAGTAGAGTTACACAGAACTACAAGATTGCTTATCTATAATAATGGAAACATCCCGACACAACCACTAGATTGTACTAGACTGCTAACATTCAGATTAAATGTGCAAATGCCCTAGCTTTTGAAGAGGATACTATCATCAAGACCTTAAGCAATACCACCTTCATGCTAGTAAAATTCCTTTGTAAAACTCCCTCTATGCTGTTCCAAGGGAAGCAACATTTGTATTTCTTTGGAAGACAACGCTGGTTGGAACTACGGATGGGGGCTCTTCTTCCTTCCAAGAGAACCAACACCACTCTTCTTCCTCCCATAACTCAACCTCTCCATTGATAGGGGCAAATGCTACCCCCCTTGGAGGCTTCAGGGCGAGAAACTTGAGTCCAGCATAGTCATCCTCAAAGATCGTTCTTACTCTTTCAAGAGAGAGCTTTCATTGCGTCTCCAAGCAATCTCCTCTTTAACTTCAGAATCAAATAATGGTTCTCCCACACTGCTGGCCCTTCTCTAGGATTATTTTAAAAGATCCTCCTTGATTCTTGAATGCCCCCTGTCCAGCAACGAATGGGATATAGATGCAAGTAAATCCAAAGAAGAAACAAAAAGGACTGGGTATAAAACAAAAAGGATGGAGAACTTCAACCAAAGAGGCAAGGGCTGCCCCGTGGCTACAAGGAATATGATTTTGATTCGGCACTCTTTTATAATAAAATATTATAAAAAATATTTAAAATATTATTATTTTTTTGACATCCTTCTTTCCTCTCACTCCCCTCGAGCGGTCCGTGCCACCTCCCATCTCGATCATGCCCTCCACTCGCCACAACCCCCACGGCCTGCAGAGAATCCCCACACGGCCCCTCCCCTCCCGACCCCCCACGGCTGGCGCCGCCTCCCCTCTCGATCACACCCTTCACGTGCCACAACCTTCTGTCCTTCGTGGCCCTCAGAAAATCCCCCACACTCCTCCTGACTTGTGCCGCCTCTCTTCTTGGTTGCGCCCTCCGCACCACCACCCCCTTCCCCCGTGGCCGTGGAGAACCCCCTACCCCCTTTGTGCCGCCTCCTCTCTCAGTCGCACCCTCCACACCCCTACCCCCACCTAGCGTTGCGACTCCTCTGCACGTCCCTATCCCCTCCTCTTCCCACCTGGTGATGCCGCGGCTCCTCTACCTGCTGCCCGCCCCACCTTCCCTTGGTACGGCCTGGGGCTTCTCTTTGCCTCCACCCTTTGGGAGCCCATGGCTTCTCCACGATCCCCCCACCCTGTATGGCCAAGGGTTTCTCCATGCCGCAATCCATCCCGCGCAGCTCGTAACTTCTCCTCAATATATCCTTGTTCGCCTGCACCACCTCTCATCTTCCTCATTGAAAAATAATTTTTTTTAAAAAAAATATTTTAATTATTGTACGAACGGAACTTATTTTTTAAAATATTTACACTCATCTAATTAAAATTTTCATAGTTTATATTTATTTTGATGATAAAAATAAATAAAAAATAAAAAAAATAAAAATATTTTTTAGAATATCATAGCAAAAACCTAAGTAATACGAACAGATGGCAGGAAATAATGCCCTGGTGTCCTTGGTTCCTTGTCCCATCAACACTCCTGCAAGAAAAGAGGCAACTCTCTCAATAGCATATTCAAGAGGTAACGGACCCCACTACCCGAGCTCTACAGCCATCGAACCATCACATCAAAAGATGGCTCGCAACATCTCTCCCACTCTGGCCCTCCAAGCACTTCAAAAAGGTGTCGTAATCCAATCACACGCTTCAAGCGTCTTACATTTGGACATTTAATCTATCTAAATCAAAGGCTTCTCCTCGTTACGAGAAAGGCCCAACTTCCCTTCTCCGGTATTGTCAAATTGCCACGATACAAAACAAAGCAATTCCGTCCCTAAACCTAGTTCCCCAACTATCTAGATTGGTGCAATTTCTTCTCCGACCAACTTAGATCATGCTGAAAAAATTTTTAGAATATTAAAAATAATTTTTGATTTTTCAAAAATATTTTTAGATAGTACAATAATATTTAATAAAAAATTAAAAAATTATTTTAATTTTATCAAAAAATTAGAAAGATCTATTTGAAAAAAGTTTCAGTTCGAAATTTTTTCTAAAAATACTTTCTATTTAATATCTATAAATTATTTTTATTTAAATAAATTTTTTAATGATCAAAATATCAATTAATAAATTTCATAATTATATCTTATATCTTATCATATTATATTATTATATTATAAATATAATATAATATAATATAATATAATATAATATAATATAATATAAATTAATATTATGATATATTATAAGCATGTGACATAATCTATTATAGTATTATTATATTATAAAAATAAATTTGATATAACAATATTTAATAATAATATAATATATATTATTATATTATAATAATATAATATAATCTGTTATATTATAATTTATCATTAGATTAGATTATAATCCATTATATTATATCACATTATATATTACATCATAATTATAATAATATTATATTATAGTATAATATTATATTACATTATATGATAATAATGTTATATAATAAAATAATACTTTAAAATATAATAATATTTACTTTATAAATAGATAATATAATCTATTATAATATTATTATACTATAATAATATAATATGATATATTATATTATAATCTATTATTAGATTAGATTATAATCAATATATTATATTACATTATAAATTATATTATAATTATTATATTATATTATAATATCATATTATATTATATGATAATAATATTATATTATATATAATATTATTTTAATATATAATCATATATAATATTATATTATATTATTCTCTACTATATAATACTATGTAATATCTTTTATTATCATTTTATCATATCAAAAGTATTTTTTTTATTTTAGTCATCAAACATATGTTAAAGTTTCAAAGTGCTTTATAAATATAGTTACCAAATAGTAAATATTTTTTTGTAAAAGCTCTATTTTTAAAAGCTCTACTTCTCAAAAACTCTACTTCTAAAGCTTTAAAAGTTCTACTGTCAATAGCAATCTCAAACAAGATCTTAGTATTCTTAATAGCTCAATACAAAACTTTCATTCTTTTTCCTCAAAAAGGGTAGGTATATTGGCATCTCTCAACGAGGTGGTGGTATTTATGGAAGTGTTTGGCCAAACAATTAAGATCAAGGATGTAACCTCCACCACCACATATAAAGCAAAGTAGGCTCATGGACCATGAGGAAATTGGCCAAGGATGATGAAATCTTTATGTCATCTTTTAAATAAGCTATAGTATAGAGGTTGATGTTGGTAGGATACATAAGTGTTGATAGTTTGTCTCAAGCAATAAATCATTGGGATCGGTTCAGAGTAGTATCCCCTAGGAACTCAAATAAAGGTATGTTTCAGTATTCTTGACATTCTCCTTATTTGTTGAAATGTAGTCGTGGTAGCCCTAATTTTGGCATTCAGTGTTTCCTTTTGATCGGACAAGCTTATAATGGGAAGATCTTGCAAGTTTTAATCTCCATTTTTATTGTGAAGATGTCTCACTCACTCTAAATTCAATGGAGGTCACTGTTGGATCATATACTTACACCATTAAAATTGTTATTAACTCCTTTTCCCCTTGGGACCCTTTGGATAATTCTTCATTGTCACCTCAAGGCAAAAAAAAGCCTAATAATGATTGGAAGTTCTGGTGCAGTTCTGTAGGCTACACCCCTTACTTTGTTTCATGGAAACACTAGTTGAACCTCTATAGACATAGCTCTTCAAATAGTTATAACCCAAGGTGTGGAGGGGATTCAACCTAGAGGCAACTTAACTAGGTGGTGGAACCCATTGGCATTTCTGGGATTACATCAATATGTTGGATCCATTCTCTTAGCAGTAGACTCTATGCTAAAATTCTTGCTTCTCATCCAATTTCATATTCAAATAGCTTTTTGGCTTTGTTACCTAGGACTCAAAGGCTTGAAAACCTAACTAACATGACTCCCAAATTTCATCCTTAAAATAACTCTTCTATCATGATGTCGAAAGGTTCTCAAGTTCTATAAATTAGCTCCTCAGCTACTATCCTAGCTACCCAAATATTTTCATCGATCTTGTAGGCATAGAAATCCCCTTGATGGCTTCAAAAAATTGTTCTTTCACTAACCACTCTCCATTCTAAAAAACAAAATAAATTGCTTGACTATGAAAGAAGAAACCAAACACCTTGGGGATGGAAGAAAATAACCTCAAAGAAAAGGATAACCTATTCATCGATCACTCACCTTATGAGAGCTCATTAGGTTTCAACAATAGATGCGGCCTTCTACTATCTAATGAGGGGCTAGAGGTATCAACCATCAAACTAAAAACTTGGAATTGGAGAGATGCAAGAGAAGCAGCTATTAGGTGAAGAAATTATTGAGGTAAGATATTTGAGGAAAAAAGGCCACACTTAATTCATTCATTGATTATAAATTTATAATACAAGGGGCATTATTATTGAAGAAAATTCTTTATAAAAGATAGTATATATTCATACTATAAAGAAAATATTTTGCATTATTGCACTACATGAAAGAATCTCTTAGTTGGTTTGATTCTCTATGATTCTTGAGTTGCATGATCTTATCGATGGGGAAAGATTTTGAATGGTTGCACGATGTGTGAGATTTTTTTAATCAATGTAATACTTCATGATTCTCGATAATGAAGAAAAAGTTTGGAATTGTTATACTATATGAAAAGAATCTCTTAGTTGGCTTAATTCTCTATGATTCTTGGATTGCAAATCTTGCCAATAAGGAAAGATTTTGAATTATTATATAATGTACGAGATTCTCTTAATCAATGTACTACTCCATGATTCTCACCAATATACCCCTACAAAATAGGAGATCCATCAGAGACACCTATCTTAGAACGAAGAAAGGTAAAACATTGCCGTGATAAAGGTTTAGTTAATATATTTGCAAATTGATCTCGAGTAGATACATGAGAGACTTTTAAAAAATCTTTGGAGAATTTGTCCCTTATAAAATGATAATCTATGGCAATATGTTTCATCTTAGAATGGAATATGATATTAGCACATACATATGTGGCACCAATATTATCATAATAAAATATTAGAAAAGTAAGAATAGAGATACCCACTTCATGTAGAAGGGACCGAATCCAAGCTAATTCTGAGATTGTAGCAACAATAGCTCGATGCTCAGTCTCAATAGATGATTGAGAGATAGATCGTTGCTTCCATATATATTAAGAGATAGAATTATTTTCAAAGTACACAATGTAGGCCGTAATGGATGTGCGATCATCTACATCATCCATCCAATTAGTATCAGAGTAGGCATGAAGAGATGGAGAAGAACAATGCCTAAGCTGTAAGCCATGATAAATAGTTTCCTTGAGATATTGAAGTACATATTTGATGGCACTCTAATGAGTTTCTGATGGTTGATGCATGAATTGAGATAATTTGTTAACTGCAAATGCGATATCAGGCTAGATGAGAGATAGATATTAAGGAGCACCAGCAACTCATCTATATTCTATAGCATTAGTTGGAGGAGAACCATCATAAAGATTAAGACAAGACTAAGACAACTAGTAGTAGGCAAGAGAGTGGCAACTTTTTTAGCTCCAAGCATATGTGTATGATCAAATAAATTTCAGATGTACTTGTGTTGAGAGAGAAAGAGACCAAAAGATATAGATAAAACTTCAACACCCAAGAAATAATGAAAATCCCCTAGTTCTTTTAGAGAGAATTTTTTTGAAAGAGCTTGAACAAACTTGTGCAAAAATGAGTTATTGCTACCGAAAGAATTAAATCATCCACATAAACTACAAAGTTTGCAGTAATACCACCATGAAAATAAATGAATAATGAAGGGTTAGACTTTAATTAAATAAAGTCATACTCAATAACAAAGGTGCTAAGAGCTTAATACCATGCCCGAGGAGCTTGTTTGAACTTGTAGATAGCCTTCTTGAGTTGGCATACATGTGTAGGCAAAGAGGGATCAATGAAACTCGATGGTTGTTGTATATAAATCTTTTCAATAAGACTATGATGCAAGAATGCATTATTTACATCCAGTTGTTGAAGTGTCCATCTTTTCGCTAAAGCAAAATAGAGAACAACTCTTGCTGTATGTTTGATTTTACCACTAGACTGAATGCATCATGATAATTAAGGCTAGATCTTTGGTGGAAGCCCTTGGTAATAAGTCTTGCTTTACAGCGAACAATACTTCCATCAGATTTTCGTTTGATATAAAATATCCATTTATATCCCACTATATATTGATTTTGTTGAGATGAAACTAATTTTCAAGTACCATTCTAAATAAGAGTATGGAATTCATCGGATATAATAGCCCACCAGTTAGGATCCTTGAGTGCTAGAGGTACACATGTTCATTCTTGAGCAGGGGGGAGGGGATGTTTGGTGACACTATATCATTATTTTGGTTTGAAGATATTATTTTGGGATCTTGTGATCATCGAATGTATGTGGTGTGGGACTGGATGATGGGAAAGTGGAAGGGGACTGCTTGGACATTTCATGAGTGGATGGTGGAGGGAAGAAATTGGGACTCATGGGGGATATACGAGAAGGACTTGTAAGTGAAAAAGAGGACTTAGAGATGAGGAGTTGCCATGCAATTGAGATGGTGGAGTTGCACTTGGGGGCCTCGAGCATGATGTCCGTGGAGGGTGAGATGCTTTATATAAAGTGCCAATAATTGTCTTTGGTTGGTTGAATTGGGTAGTGTGAAATGAGATGGAGCAGAGTTGATTTGTGAGAAAGTTGACCATGTAGAGATATTCAAGAGATCACGTGAGGAGATGTGAGAATACAGGGAAAGTGGAAATATGGATTCATCGAAGACAACATGATGCGAGATATAAATTTTCTTGGTGCTAGGATCATAACATTTATAAGCACTTTGATAAAGTGAATAACCAAGAAAAACATAAGGTTTAGAATGAGGATCAAGTTTATTTTGGTGTATGGCTTTAGCCAGAGATAACATAGACACCCAAAGATATGAAGTTTAGTATAAGATGGATGGACATTGAATAGAGCTTTAAAGGGTGATTTGATATTAATAACTCATATGGATAAATGATTAATTAAATAGACAATTGTTTGAAAAGCATAGGGCCAAAAAGATGAAGGAAGAAGTGCTTGATATAATAGTGTTAGTCCGATTTTAACAATATGCTTATGATGATGCTCTGTAGAACCATTATGTTAGGATATGTGAGGAGGTATTTAAAGATGAGTGATGCTATGAGATAGAAAAAAAAAATTTAAGTTTTTGAAACTCACTACCCCCATCTAAGTATATTGAAATAATTGGAGTGCAAAAAATAATTTTCAATCAATTCTTTGAATTTAGGAAATAATGAAAAGATGTCGACTTATTTTTAATGGGATAGAACCATATATATTTAGTACAATGGTCAACAAAAATTATATAATAATTAAAACTATCCATAGATTATATAGGTGCCATACCCTATACATTAGTATAAAGAAGATCAAGAGAACCACAACTTGACAAACTTGATACATCAAAGAAAAGCTGATGGGTTTTATTGCATTGACACAAATTGCAAAGTGAGGTAGGAGCAGACTTTGAATAGGAGGGTAGTGAACCAAATCTCAAAAGATGTTGAAGAATTTGTGGAAGGATGGCCAAGATGCTTGTGCCAGTCACAAGATGATGCATGAATACCAACCATAGCCAATGGTCGAGTTTGAGATACATGCATCGAGGATGGCATCTGACAAACATCATTATTATTCAGGCCTTGAGTTAGAGTCATCCATGTGCACAGATCCTTCAGCAGAAAATAATCAGGGAAAAGTTCAACGGAAGCTTGATTAGTGTTGCAAAACTTGGGGATAGAAATTAATTTTTTTGGATAGAGAAAACACATAAAACATCAGATAATGAATGTGAAGTACTAGGAGAGGAAAGTGTTATAGAACAATATATATAATCTCCAAATCTGACCCAACACTAATGATTATTTCATCAGAACTATCATAATATGAGTGAAGAGATAGATTCCATAGATCGGATATTACATGGTGAGAGGTAGCTGAATCCATGGACCAACTTTTATTAGAGCTTAATCTCTATTCAGAGTATCTATTTTATTCTGAAGCATGGTGGGATGGTCTCGCAAATTGGGCTGATAGTTCAGAAGCTGCCTATACCTGAAAAGATTAAAATCTTCATCTGGTTATGTTACCATAACAAAATTCTCACCACTGAGAACCTTATGGAGAAAGGAGTTAAGGGACTAGAATCCTGTCGCTGTGTAACAATCATACTGAGTCAATCGATCATCTATTCACAACATGCTCATATTCGATTAATCTATGGGAATCAATCTCCACGGATGCAAACATGGCCACCTACCATCCAACTTCAAAGATCTCTGGGGGTCATAGAGATCAAGGCAATAACAGAGATGAAAACCAAGCTTGGGATTGCATAATAGCCACTTTCTGCTGGTGTATAAAGATTGAGCGTAATAAAAGAATTTTCACTTTTAAGGCTAAAGCTTACTCAAAAGTTAGAAGATCAGTTATCTCTCTGCTAAAAGATTGGACAGCAGATGTAAAAAATGACTTAATTAAGCAACTCTTTTGAAGTCCTTAAACAATGTAAGGGCCTTCAAACCACTGCTCTGATAGGATCAACTGGAGCGCTCCTTCAAAACCATATTTTGACTGGGAAGCAAGTCTTGAAGAGCTCGTTCTAAGACCTGACCTTTTACAGTTTTGTTTTTTTTTTCAGGTCTTGGCAGGTCCTGTTAAAAGTTTGCTAAACTTTTCTATATGTCTTTTAAAGTCCTATATTTTTCAGCAAGTTAAACTGCAACTATTCTCGAGGTCATAGTAGCTTGGTTTTTCTGTATGGAATTTTGTATCTCCCATGAGCTGTTGAACTCACATCCATAGGATGTGAATATCCTTCCTTATCCTAGTTTAATAAATTTTTTGGTGGAAGTACCTTACTTCCTCCGTTTACCTCTAAAAAAAAACTTTTATTAGAGGCACGAGAGGAAGTAGCATAATTAGCAACTAGTTGAGAGAAAAAAAATAATATTTAGCACGATAACACTTTGGTTGTATGGCCTAATTTGTTGTAAATTTGATTTGTCACCCTTGAAGTTTAGTTTGGATGACCAGCTTGAGGACCATAGTACTTTTGATGATTAGAAGGATAAATGTTATTGGGCTATTTCTGACTTTGTTATGATGATGGTAGATATTGGATTTTTTTATATAATTAGCAGTGGCTATAGAAACTTCACTTTCAACTTCTTCTCTCTTCAAATACTGTTCAAATTCAATAAGTTTGTCATGGAGTTCTTTGAAGGCAATGGAGTTCTGTCTGGCTCAAATTGCAATAGAAATCTCTTAAATTCTAGCCCTAGGCCATCAAGAGTAGGAAGGATCAAGTCATCCTCATCAACTCTTGTATTAACAAGAGCAAGTTCATCGATAATACCTTTCATAAGTTGTAAGTATTCAGCCATCGAGCGAGTATCATGCTTGGTGAGCATTAGGCCCTCCTTAAAACTCATAACACATGAGCATCCCCTATTTGCCCTGTTTGTAAAGAGATGTACTAGCTTCTTCCATACTTCTACAGAGGTGATGAGTGGTATGATTAAATCAAAAGTGGAGGCTATTATTGCATGAAGCAATAGTTTGCTTGGACGAAGCCAATGAAGATAAGCCAAATTTGGGCTCTTTGTGTCATCATTGACGACCGTCATGGGTGAAGGGGATATGATTCCATTAACAAATCCCATCAAATTATAGCCAAAGAGCGCATTGAATTGAGCACGCCATGATAGATAGTTCATGGTTGTGAGTTTCAATGGTAGTTGGGCTGCAGCATTTATGAAATAAGAATATTGTTTGGGTTTGAAGAGAAGGGTTGACACTATCATAGGATTGGTGGCACTTGAATAGATCTCTTCAGACATGGACAGAGAGAAAAAAAATTGCAAGCTTGTTTAAGCAAAGGGCTCTACTACCATGAAGAAATTATTGAGGTAACATATTTAAGAGAAAAATATTGATCCCAAGGATGATTTTGATGATGACCAAACATTGAAGCATAGAAGGATACTAATATCTTTCGAGTTTTTCCTAAGAATATTTTTGTAGATGCAAAAGCACCATTGATAAAGGTTGAAATAAATTGAGAATAATGAGACATGAGTTGGAGTCGAATTTCATGCAAAAAGATCACTTGAAGAAAATTGAGTCGACTCAAGATGGAATAGAGTCGACTCTGACACATTTTGAAGATGGCACGTAGGAGTGGCATGACATTGAGTCGACTTAAAATCAAATCGAGTCGACTCCATCTTAGAAAATAGAAGATCAATTTCTATGGTTTGAGACTGAGTCGACTCAAAGCAAAATCGAGTCAACTCAGTCTCAGTGAACACAAAATTTAAAGAAAGGCATACTTCTATCGACTAAGAATGAGTCTATTCAAAAAATCAACCTAGTTGACTCGAAGACTAGTCGAGTCTACTTAAAGTCAGATTGAGTCGACTCGAGGAGCTCTGACAGCCACAACGGCCAGTTCTGTAGCAGCCTAGATTTTTTACAGAATATTTTCAACGGCTATATTTCATCTTCAATGGACAAAAACTGTTAGTTTTGGGCTCAAACAACATCAAACTTGATGAACATCATTCAAATATAAAAGGAAAGTCAAGAAAACAAAAGGAAGCAACTGTTCAAACTATCTAAAGTGAAAAAGAGTGACTTTTTAGTATTTATTGTGATCAAGAGAGTTCACCAACTTCCAACCTACTTCTTCTTGACTTTTATGAAATCATTCAAGAAGCATTCAAGAGTCTTAACTGCAAGCATTCAAGCACTCAACACCAACCTTCATCAACTTTCAATCTGCTTATTAAAGGAGCACTTGTGTTTTATCCTTCTTTTTCTGTTATCCTTCTTTGTAACTTGCTTCAATTGGATTTTGAAGCAAGGGGATAGGCTCATCCAAACCTAAAAATTGGATTATAAGCCTAGGATTGGCTGTGTGTAGGTTGTGGTTGATGATCCAATGTAAAACCAACTGAATTTTGGATAGTAAGCTCGAAAAAACTATTCGGATATAATCTTGGACAGATTATAGTAAAATTGTGGGGAGTGGATGTAGGTGCTGGAGTATCGAACGACTATAAAAATTATGGTGTTTGTTTGCTGCTTGCTTGCTCTTTTACTTATCATTTTTTTATTTTTCAGTTTACTTAATCACATACTTTTAGCACTCATTATCATTTCACTGTTTTACAAAAATAGTACATATTTTATTTATATTTTTAAAAAATCTAATTCACTCTCCCTTTAGGTTGTTTTGCTGGGCAATAAGTAGTATTAGAGCCTGATACTCACTTATATTTGATCTAACAAGCAAGAATTAAGATCCAATGGTAACCCAAATGAGTGCATTTCTTGTCGAAGGGCAATCGACAAACCATCCACCTTTATTCAATGAAATAAATTATACTTATTGAAAAGCATGCATGCATATTTACATTCAAGTATTTAATTATCAACTTAAAGAGTTATAATCAAAGATCCTTACACACCCATAATTAAAGTAGATGGTAAAGATGTTCCTAAACCCGAAGAAGATTGGGATGAATTTGATATGAAATTAATTGAGTTGAATGCAAAAGCTATGAATAGTTTGTATTATGCATTAGATGTTAATGAATTTAATAGAATTTTTACTTGCATTTCTACTAAGAAAATTTGAGATAGATTGGAGGTTACCCATGAGGGTACCAACCAGGTTAAAGAATCTAAAATTAATATGCTTGTTCATAGACATGAATTATTTAAAATAAAATTAAATAAATCTATTACCGATATGTTCACTAAATTTACTGATATCATTAATGGTCTAAAAAATTTGAGAAAATCCTACACTAACAGTGAACTTGTTCGTAAAATTTTTAGGTCATTACCAAAGATGTGAGAGGCCAAAGTTATTACAATCCAAGAGGAAGAACTTCTTAATTCTCTCATGACCCATGAGTTAACTATGAAGCAAAATATTTAGGAGGAAAGTAAAAAGAAGACAATTGCTTCCAAATCAACCGCATTGGAAGATGATGAAAGCAATGAGTCAATTGATGAAGATGAAGAAGATGATTTGGCATTAATAGCATAGAAGTTCAAAATATTGATGAAAAGAAAGAAGCAAAATTTTACGAAAAGATCATTTAAAGGAGAATTGAGCAAAGATAGGGAGAAGGAGAGAGACAAGAAACTCCGCATATGCTTTGAACGCAAGAAGCCCAGTCACTTCAAAATGGACTACCCCCTTCTCAAGAAATCAAATAAGAATGTCAAAAAAAAGCAATGATGGCAACATAGAGTGATAGCGAGGACTCAAGTTTCGATGAAGAAGCACAAGAAGTGGCCAACTTTTGCTTGATGGCTCATCAAGAGGAGGTAAATGCTGAAACTTTCTTAGACTTTACATTCGATGAATTGCAATAGGCATTTTCAGATTTTTTGACTGAATTTAATAAAGCAAGATTGAAAAACAAAGAACTAAAGAAGCAAAATCTCAGTTTGATTCATGAAAAAGAAGACATTTCAAAAGAAGTTAAAGTTCTAACGGATGAAAATAAGAAAATGAAAGATGAATTGAAAAAGATAAAACCTTTTGTTGAAAATTTTACCTTTAGTTTAGAAAAGTTATAAATGATTTTAAATAACAAATAGCAATTTTTAACAAAATCAGTCTAGGATTCAAACCTCAAAAAGAGCAAAAATTATTCAAAAATTTCTTTGTAGAAGCCTCATCAAATACCCCTTCAAGCATTGCATGTTTTTGTTATGGAAAGATAGGACATAAATCATATACATACAATTTCAGAAAATTGAATGAAAGCATGATTAGAAAAGTGTGGGTTTCCAAAGGAACCATGAGAACTAACCTTAAAGGACCTAAGATGACTTGGGTACCTAAAGCTTCTTCTTGATTTCTTCTTGTAGATATATCTTGCAGCCAAAGAAAGTAAAAAGCTTTGGTACCTTGATAGTGGCTGCTCAAGGCATATGAACTAGTGACAAATCATACTTTATCACTTTTGAATCAAAGGATGGAGGAATTGTTATCTTTAGAGATAATGAAAAGTGCCGCATCATTAGAATTGGTAACATTCAAATATCACCCTCTACAACCATTCAGAATGTATTATTAGTAGATGGATTAAAATATAACTTGCTTAGCATTAGCCAATTTTGTGATAAGAAATATAAGGTAACTTTTGAATCATTATTTTGTATTGTATCCAGTCTCAATGATAATGGTATCATATTTATTGGACATAGACATGACAATGTATATATGGTTGATCTAGATGATCTTCATATGAAAAATGGCCAATGTCTTATTGCAATGGATGTCAAGATTAGTGAGACTAGTTGGTTGTGGCATCATAGATTAGGTCATGCTAATATGGATTTACTTTCAAAACTTATTGAGAGATATCTTGTTAAAGATTTATCAAAACTAAAATTTGAAAGAAATCGAATTTGTGATGCTTGTCAAGTTGGAAGACAAACAAGAAACTCTTTTAAACCAAAAGGAATTATTTCAACCACTAGACCTTTAGAGTTACTTCATGTGGATTTATTTGGTCCAACTAGAACTACAAGTTTAGGAGGTAAAAAATATAGTCTTGTAATTATAGATGATTTCTCATGTTTTACTTGGATTATATTTTTAGCACATAAAGATGAAGTATTTTCAACTTTTATCAATTTTTTTTGAAAAGTTTCAAATAAAAAGAATACATCCATTATATGCATTCGTAGTGATCATGGCATCAAATTTAAAAATTAATATTTTAAAATTTTTATAATAATAAAAAAATTGATCATAATTTTTCTACATCCAAAATATCTCAACAAAATAGAGTGGTAGAAAGAAAAAATCACACAGTAAAAAAATGGCATGCACCATATTATGTGAAAGTAATTTATTTAGATATTTTTGAGCGAAAGCCATTAACACAGTATGTTATATCTTAAATTATATTTTAATTCAGCCTATTTTAAAGAAAGCATCATATGAACTTTGAAAAGAAAGAAAGTCAAACATAAAATATTTTCATATTTTTGATTGTAGATATTTTATACTAAATAGTGAAAAAGATAATTTAAAAAAAATTGATGTCAAATCGGATGAGGGTATCCTCTTAAGATACTCCATATTAAGCAAGGCATATAGAGTCTTTAATAAAAAAATCCTTATTGTTGAAGAATCTATTTATGTGATTTTTGATGAATCTAATGACAAATCTCCTAGAAAAGAAGATATTATAGAGAAATATGTAGAAATTTTGGACCACAAATGGATAATCTCACACTAAAGGATGATCCTCCCCAAAATAAAAAAGATGATGTAAAGAAGGATGATGAAGAGGAGAAGCATGAAGAACCCACTTTAAGCCAAAAGGATGATCTACCTAAAGAGTGGAGGTATGCTCATGGACATTCAAAAGACTTAATTATAGGCAATCCATCTCAAAGGGTGAGAACTCATTCTTTTTTAAGAAATATAAATAATTATTCAGCATTTGTATCTCAAATTGATCCCAAAACTATGGAAGAGGTTGAAAGTGATCCAAATTAGATAAATGCTATGTAAGAAGAATTAAATCAATTTAAAAGAAATAAAATTTAGACTTTAACTGAAAAACCTAACAACTATCCAGTGATTGGAACTAAATGAGATTTTAAAAACAAATTAGATGAAAATAAAATTATTGTTAAAAATAAGGCTAGATTGGTAGCTAGAGGATATAATCAAAAGGAATACATTGATTTTGATGAAATCTTTGCTCTAGTTGTTAGATTAGAAGCAATTAGATTACTCCTTGCATTTGTATGTTTTATGAAGTTCAAACTTTATCAAATGGATGTTAAAAATATATTTTTGAATGGTTATATAACTGAAGAAGTTTATGTAAAACAACCATCAATATTTGAAAATCATATCTATCCTAATCATATTTACAAGTTATATAAGGCAGTATATGGTTTGAAATTAGCACCTCGTGCATGGTATGAAAGGTTGAGTAAATTTCTATTAGAAAATGAATTCACTAAAGGGAATGTTGATAAAACACTATTTTTGAAAAGAAGAAATGATGATTTATTAGCAATGCAAATTTATGTACATGACATAATTTTTGATGCTACTAATGAATCTCTTTGTGAGAATTTGTCAAATTGATGTAGGATGAATTCGAGATGAGCATGATGGAAGAACTAAACTTCTTTCTCGAACTTCAAATGAAATAAACTGAAAATAAATCTTCATCAATCAAGCTAAGTATACAAGAGAGATACTTAAAAAATTTAGGATGAATGGTTCAAAATCAATTGGTACATCAAAGAGTCCATCATGTAAGCTTGATAAATTTGAAAAAGATAAGAATGTAGATACAAAATTATATAGAGGCATGATAGGATCTCTACTTTATCTAACTGCAAGTAGACCAGACATCATGTTTAGTATTTGTATGTATGCTAGATATCAATCAAACTCTAAAGAATTTCACTTAATTACTGTGAAAAGAATATTTAGATATTTCTCTGAAACTATAAATGTAGGTCTATGGTATGATAATCTATCTCTACTTGAATTAATAGGATATTATGATACTGATTTTGTTGGTTACAAACTGATAGAAAAAGCATAAGTGGCACTTGCCAATTTCACTACTACAGGAAAAGACTACGGCAATGGTCGACAACTACTACCGTAGCCAAAAAAATTATTGTCATAGCCTATGGTAGTGGTTCCACAACCGCTGTCACTGTCACCGTCGTCGTAGATCTATGGCATCGATTGTTGCAGCGGTTGATATTACTGCTGTGATATATGGGTATAGCAGTGATTATTTAATCACTGCTATAGCTTGCAATATAGCAGCGATTTACCAACCACTGCTATAGAAGCTATCACAGCAGTTATACAATTGCTGCTATACCATTTCTATAGTAGCAGTTATTTAACCACTGCTATAGAGTATACAGCAGTGGTTGTATAACCGTTACATTAAATTGTATAGCAATAGTTATAGAACTGCTGCCATAAATTATAGCAGCAATTGTCCAACTACTGATGTAGATCTATGACAGCGATTGGCACGGACCAATAGCAGTGATTGTTACTGGTACAGCAGCAGTTGTGCAACCACTATCGTAGGCTATGGCAGTGATTTTTTAGCCTACAGCAGCGATTCACAACTTCTATCGTAGCCTTTTTTCTTATAGTGGTAATTTTCCAACCGTTTAAATTTATCATTTTTTATCTGATAGACATAATTCAATGTATAATTACTCGAACTAAAACTTATAAGAATAAAAAATTTTACATAAAACTCAATAATAATACAAAAATATATCTCAAATATTTAAATTATATTATTGATCAAATTATATTATAATATTTTTTAAATAAAAATAAAATACATCAAAAATCTCTTAAATCAAAATTTTTCTCTCCAAATATCTCATCATCATCAGGAGGGGCTGAAGCAGGATCGGGAGGGATGGAGCAGGAGCTGGAGGGGCTGGAGTAGGAGCTGGAGGGACTGGAGTTGGAGTTGAAGCTGAAGGCTGGAGCTGAAATGCTAGCCAACATGTCCTGAATACTCAATAAATCAACTCCAAAATGAGTAGAGAGCTGACTCACCATAGCGGATATGATGTTCTATAGCTGAGATGCGTGTTCCTCAACCTAAAATGCATGCTTCTGAGCCTGAGCTGTCTGTGCCAAGGGCTTGTCAAGTTGCTTCCGACTGACGACCCTGAAAGCACGTGAGGAGATGCTCGCCTCAGACCAGTAGCTCATCAGCGTATGCCTGGACCTGCAACGAATCCTCCCAGAGTGCTCAATTCCCAAGACCTGAGATAGATGGTCATAGGGGCCAGAGGTATCCAGGCCCTCGCTCGCAAGCACATCTAATTGCTCCTGTAATTGCAAATTTAAATAAAATATCATAAAAAATGCTATAATACTAATCATACTCCAGTTATTATTTACAGAAATCCTTCTGATCATGGCATTCATCAGCTCGCCCTTCTTGTCCATACAACTCAATCGATAGATGGCGCTATGGATGGGCATCACCCCCTCTCTCATATGCTATAACAATTAATCAGCTTGTTAGAAATATATAAAAAAATAATAACTTAATAACTTGTAAACTAAAGGGTCAGAATTCATTACCTTTCTATGCACATGACTGGCCATAGACTTACGGTCGAGAGTGTGCGTGTACTCCTGAGCTGCCCGATTTATTTGATTCTAATGAGATACAGCTTAAATAGTATTTAAATCACATAAGTTAAAATTAAATATAATTATCAGTACAACAAAAAATTCATAAGTTATAAATTAAACTGGAAAGTCCTGGCTCCTCCAATGCCAGATCATCCCCTCCCATCGACTTGGGGGACAGTCCTCGATCCAAGGAACAAACTCCTCCTTAGTATTCCTATGGAGCTCTAGCCATCCTCTGTGGAGCTTGACCTTGTAGTTTTAGTACAACTCTCCAATCTTCTGCAGTCGGACATCCACGGATCCGAACGAAGTGGCTCCCTGATCTGGAATTACTTAATTTCGTCAGGGCGGTGGATGAGGTAGGTTAAAGCAAGCCATCGAGCCCTCTTACGATCTGAAAAGTTGTACCTTCTCTGTACAAAATTATCAAAAGTCAGTTACAAAATTATTTTAATCAAACATAGTGTAAACATATCACATACATATATATATAATTAAGATATACTTATCCAAATCTTCTCCCACACCCGATCCTTAACACTGGGGTCCATCAATCATCAGTCTACGGGCATTATGGGAATGATGTTGGACGGCCTCACAAGCACTCCGAAAAAAGAATGCATCTCCATCACGGTCTCCCCTATTGGCCTCCCCTCCTGATCATACTCCACCATTACCTGATGCTGGTGGTTCCATACATGCGTCATGCATATGGGATCACAAAATATCCTACTGAATATTGTACCTATAATAAAAATACATTATGAATATACAAGAGTATGCAATAACTATACAAAAAATAAATAAATAACACAATGAAAATCTACTCTCATTGGGATCGTGTGACGTGGATGCCGGTGGAGCTAGATCGATGGGTAGAGTATGTGCCTGAGACGTAGCTACCGATGGAGACTCAGATGTGCTGGTGGGAGGAAGATGTGCCCGCAAAGCCGAAGCCAAGACTGATGCGGTGGGAGGAGTATGTGCCTCTGAAATCGATGCGGATGCGGATGTGGATGCGGAGACAGATCTCCGCATAGCCCACCGAGGGATGGGATGAAAGCTAAATGGCATTTTGATGCCATCGTGACCTACAACGTTAATGAACATTAACAAATATAATATATTGTTGAACAATAATATTAATAGAGCATAAATAAATAAATACTAATATTTAAATCAGGATGTTGAACTCATCATCTATTGGCATCTATAATATGGATATCACCATCGCTCCTGACAAAAGTATTTGGGACCTCGACAACATCAGGTAAGTTTTGTCCTAAAAAAATACTTTGTATGTATGGTCCAACATCGTCATCAATCTCGGTATCATCAAAGATATGCTTAGGCACCATCCTTACAACAATACCCTGTTAAGGCTCCAAGAGATCACTAACGTAAATGACTTGACTAGCTTGGGAGACAAGTATATACAGTTTTTCAGTGCGGAGATGGCATTGCATATTGACGAGAGTAAAACCACACTCATCAATCTTCATTCCTGACTGAGATAAGATGTCAAACCAATCACATTTCATCAACGCAATTCTCCCTTTAGAATAGTAGTCCAAGATGACTATCTTCTCTATAACCCCATAATAGTTCAGATCCTCCTTACGAGGCTGTGAATCTCTCAAGCTAGCATAACATCCAGTGGTGGTGCTCAACATCACGCCATTATTTTGTGTTGTTATGTTTATGGCTCGACTATGAATATTGAACCTGTAGCTGTTGATGATGAGCTGTTTGTACTCACGCACGATGCGATTAAGTCCTATTGAAAGAGCACGCACTTCATGGCTCACATCATTGGGCGGTAATCTCCACACCTAAGAATATGACACCTAATTAGTAAATATGTTCAAAAAAGATGTACAAGGTAGGAATATGTAATCGCTTGCATGATCTTTGAACCACTCAAAAAACTCCTTGTTATGCATTTTCTCCTTTTTCTGTATGCATAGAGCATCATATTTTACTCTTATGATCTCTTGTGTTTGCTATAGAAAGAACAAATTTAGAGTTACTAGTGCAATGGGATATTTTTTTCTAAGTAATGAGAAATAAATAAGGCTGAGTGACTCACCTTATGTATGGCCCAATGACATCGCAATTGAACAGCACGTAGCGGTGTGTCTTATCCCTTTCCTCAAGACTTAAATTAGTGAGGCGATATGAAGTGAAAAGTCTACCTGACTGTGGAATGGACTCAAATGCAAGCTCAATTGGCTCATACTAATCATCCTGATTCCTTCTTGGTCGGTTACGACGTATCTCGAGCTTGTTTAAGTACATAGTATAAAAATTCATACACTCTTGACCCAAATAACATTCTACTATGCATCCCTTTGGGCAATTCATATTTTTACATAAGATTTCAGTGTTTAAATATTTTCTCAATGGGGTACATCCATCGGTAGAACACTGGCCTTCAAGTGTGACTTTCCTTACAAGATGCATGGTAAGATGCATCATAACTATAAAAAATGATGATAAAAATATCTTCTCTAGATCACATAATATAGTCACTGCCCTTGCCTTCATTTTCTTCACATCTTTCTTAAGTAACCTCTTCGCACAAATATCTCTATAAAAGTTGCAAAGATGAATAACAGTCATTCTCATATTTTTTAACAACACACAGGAACAGCTATTGAGATCAACTCCTACATCAACACATAGTAATCATGAGTCTTCAATCCACCAAGTCTCACATTCTTACTATTCACATGCTTTGATATGTTGCTTGAGTACTCATCTGGGACCTTTATGTTCTCCAACACAAAAAAATATGGACCGTTCGGAGACATTTATAACATAGCATGCATGAGGGAGCCTCCATTGTTCTTCTCCTATCGGCTCTGGGTGGAGTGATCTCCTAATATCTCATTCTTGTAAGTCAAATCAAGAATTCAAGTTATCCTTGGTTCTATCTTTGATGTTCAAGATCATTGCTAATAGGAGCTCGCATACGTTCTTTTCAATGTGCATGACATCTATGCAGTAGCACAATAAGTTTGTCTCCCAATATGGCAAGTCAAAGAATATGCTTTTTTTTCTCTAATTAAAGGTGTGTCATCTGCCTTTGATCGATGCTTCTTCTTCTTACCACCAATCAGATCATCTTTCTTAAATTCAACACTGAGACCATCCAACTCTCTCAACACCTCACTCCCCAACATCCGGCTAGGTGCCTCACCTTCTTCAACAGTGCCATCGAAGGAGCATACATCCCTTCTGTATGGATGGTTTTGATTGAGGAAGCATCGATGCCCCATAAAGCTAAAGCTCTTTCGATATGTCAACCTTCTAGATCAGGTGTATTTTCATAAATCGGATATGCTAGCTCACCATTCATGCTCCAACCCAACATTAGGGCATAAGCTGGAAAGTTGTTTATTGTCTACATAAGCACTGCATGTATGAAAAATGATTCATTCATCAAAGTATCAAAAGTTAGAACATCCTGAATCCATAACTGTTTCAGCTCGATAATAAGAGGCTACAAATAGACATCAATATTATTTTCTACCTCCATCGGATGAGCACTGTCATGAAAATGAAGAGTTTTTTCATACACATCCATGGTGGGAGGTTGTAAATATGAGCAAACACTGATCATACACTATGGTTGGTATGCATGTGCTTGAATGGGTTGAAACTATCGCATGACAAGCCCAATCTCATATTGCGTATCTCTTGTACAAAATCGGGATGTATCATTAAACTTTTGCTATCCCTCTCCATCGGCTAGATGCCTCAATGTATTATCTTTTGTTCGCTCCTCTTCATGCCATCTCATGTCCTTTGATGACTTTATCGATATAAACAACTTCTGTAGTCTCGGTATTAAAAGAAAGTGCCACATCAACTTTTGAGGAACATGGGTCGATGTGTCATCTTTATTCTGTTTCCATCTTGATACACTGCACCTTGTGCACTCATTTCGGTTAGTATCCCTCTCCCAGTAGAGCATGCAATCATTAGGACATGTATGTATCTTATTGTAAGTAAAGCCCAACTATTCAATAATCTTCGATGCCTCATAATTATTCTTCAAGATTTGTACATTGTCTGAAAGAATGTCCCCCAAAAGCTCTACTATGCAATTCACTCCATTATTACTGAATCTATTGGAGCATTTTGCATGATACAATCGGATTAAAAACTTAAGCTTCACCATCTTTTCATATTCTAGATCTAATGAAATATTAACATCCTCCATCAACTTGCAGACCTTCTCCATATCCTCACTATTTGTCATTTCACCAATCATAGAATCAGGCATGGATGTAGATGCACCATCATTATAGCCAACAAATAGAAAAATATCATGAACTATTTGTTCCACTCCCCCATCATACTGATCACCTTCTTGCAGCCTACCCTCATCATATTGATCCTAACAAATTTATAGCTAGATTTAAAGTCATAAATAGTGAGGTGATCATTTACATCTTGATGAGGTAGCCAAGACACACCCATACACTTCTTATAAGGACATTGGATAAGTCTATGGTCCCTAAATTTTTCTATATCAAAATCAAGAAACTTTTGAAGTCTGACCTCATATTCTGGCGAGAGTCTACTCAACTTCATCCACCCCTTATCCATGGTTAAAATGGTGATACTACAATTAAATCATATGTGGAAATGAGACACAATACAATAATAGCAAGATAATTGGTAGTAATTGTGCATAATTTACACATGTATACCAATGCTTAGAGTTCATAACATCATTACATAGGCAAACAAAATAATGCTTAATGAATCCTAACTCCACCAACTTCTTCCTAATAGGTGTGGTCTTATCCCTTTCAAAAATGCATCACTTTTACTGTTGCCATAGCTTTGCTCTTTGTTCCATATCCTGAAAAAATCTGGCAGCATCTCCATACAGTTCTCTAAGTACATGATATAGATAGATCATATTTTAACCATATTTAATATGTACCCAAAGAACAAATGAGATAACTGCGATGGAATTTTTCATAGTAGAACAAAGAACGTCATGACAACAATAAAAAATTGATGCATTTTTGAACTGCCCAAACGGAACATTCAAGAGCCATTCACATTGTCCGTTTTGAGGACCTTGTGACCGACTCTTGAATGGGAGTCTAAGATTACATCAATACGTGCATTAAATTACTACCATATATCTCTCTATAAAAATAGAGAGATATACTCGGATCTGACCTGGATCCTAACCTAGATCTTGAACCGGATCCGATTCGAATCTCGAACCGGATCCAAGTCAATCCGAATCAGATCCCAAATCGGATCTTGATTCGGATCCCAATTATTATTATTATTATTATTTGATAATAATATAATAAAATTTATTTTATTACAACACCCCACCCTCTCTAACCACCGCCCTTCGGCCCGTCACCACCGCCCCCCACCCCCTACGTCCCTCACCTTGCGCAGCCCATCCCCGTCCTCCGCCCCACACCCTGCGCCACCCACCTCATGCCGCATCACCCCTCCGCTCACACACCCCACCCCATATAGTCCCCGTCCCCTACGGCCCCCATCCTCTGCCACACCCCTGTGCCACCCCACCCTGCACCCCGCCGCCCCTCCCCTCGTGCCCCCCACCCCATGCAGCCCTCGTCCCCTATGGCCCCCATCCTCCACCCCACCCCCCGTGCCACCCCACCCCACGTCGCCCCTCCGCTCGCACCCCCCACCCCCTGCAGCCCCCATCCTCCGCCCCACCTCCTGCACCACTCCATCCCGCACCGCCCCTCTGCTTGTGCCCCCACCCCCAGCGGCCCCCATCCCACCCCTCGTCCTCCGCTCCACCCCCCATGCCATTCCATCTTGTGGTGCCCCTCTGCCCCCCCCCCCCCCCCCCGTCCATCCTCCGCCCCACCCCCTCGCTTGCTCCACTTGCACCCCCCACCCTCCCACTCCTCCCTTCCCCATGGAGCCACAAAAAAAAAAAAAGAAAAGGGTTGCCTTGCAGTGGCGGCGGTGGTGGCGGTGGTGGCAGCAATGGTGGTGGTGAAGATGGAAGCGGGACCAAGGGGGTCGGAGCTGGTGATGATGCTAGAGGGAGGGGGCAGTGGCGGGCGGGTCGATGGTGGGGCGCAGGTAGGGTTCGGGTAGGAGAGAGATAGTTAAGCATGAAATGAAGAAGAGAGGATGTGGCCTAAAAAATTTCCAAACCTATTGCAGCGATTTTTAAAGCCGCTGCTATGGGTCAATGATAGCGGTTATCAATTGCTGCAATAGACATTTAGCAGTGGTTGAGGCAACCACTGTTATTGATCTATAGCAGCGATCTTTAGAACTGCTGCTATAAATATAGCAGCGGTTATCTCTCAACCGCTACTATAGAGCCTAAATATAAATTTTTTTATATTTTTTTCTGAATATGATATAAATTTAAAATTTAAAGTTTAACTTTATTATTCATTATCTAAATAATTATCATTAGAGTGTTGTGACAAAAGACTGTCTCAATCCAATAGCCATAGCTGTGTCGATCAATAAAATTTGATATCGACAATCACGAATGATTGCATAATGATCTGATAGATAGAGATCATCGATGGATCCAAAAATTTATAATAATGATGTTGATAATATTTGTAGTATACTATCAAAATTTTACTTCAATCGATATCATTATTATAGTCAATTTAGCACGTGATGATTTTGACCATTAAATAAAAAATAAGTGATCAAAATACCAAATTGCGTTCGATTAAGATAATTTTTTATATAAATAATCTTTGCTATCATTTTAATCATTTGAATGATGGTGATCATAAAATCCAAAGTATGTGTATATGAACCATCGAAGAATGGATACTGAAGTTGTGAGAGGAAGAAGTATTTATTTCGATTGAGGAACGGATACTGAAGTTGCACAAAATATCAATTAGAATCTAAAAGATGCCACTTTAATTATTAGTTAAGAATAAATAAAATCTTACCCTTCAAAAATAAGCTCATCTTCTTTTGCAACTTCAATATCCATTTCTCGATCGAAACAAATACGAGCTAGCTCTTCTTCTCTTACAACTTCAGTATCCATTCTTCAATGGTTCATATACATGTGGTTTGAATTTTATGATCACTATTGTTCAAATGATTAAAGTGATAGCAAAGATTATTTATCTCAAAAATTATTTTAATCGAACACAGTTTGGCCTTTTGATCGTTTATTTTTTATTTAATAATCAAAATCATCACGTGCTAAATTGATCATGATAATGATGTCTGATTGAAGTAAAATTTTGATAGTATGCTATAAATATTATCAAGATTATCATTATAAGTTTTTAGATCCATTGATTATTTTCATCTATCAGATCATCATGCAGTCATTCATGACCATCGAAATCAAATTTTATTAATCGACATAGCTAGGGCTATTAGATCGAGGTGATCTTTTATCACGATACTCTAACAATAATTATTTAGATAATGAATGATAAAGATGAATTTTAAATTTTAAATTTATATCATATTTAGAAAAATATATAAAAAAATTTATATTCTGTCAATATAGTAGTGACTAAACAAAACTGCTACTATAGGTCTACTGTATCGCAGTGGTTACATATAACCACTGCCATAGGTTTGAGATTTTAACCTATAACAATAGTTATGAGTAACTGCTGTAATAGATTAACCTATGATAGCCATTGTACATAATTGCTGCCACAGGTAAAACTTATGGCAGCGGTTATACGTAACCGCTGCCATCTCTCAAACATATGACAACGGTTATACGTAACTGTTGCTGCAGATGAAACCTATGACAGTAGTTGATTAACCGCTGCTATATATCAATCGTATGGCAACAGTTATGTGTAACCACTGCCATAGGTTAGACCTATAGTAGTGGTTATTCAATAACTGCCGCTATATGTATCCTATGGCAGCGGTTATAAGTAACTGCTGCTATAGGTCAAAACTATAGCAGCAGTTATGTATAACTGCTATCATAGAGTCTATAGCATTGATTTTCAAACTGCTGCCATAGTAAGTACTGTCATAAACCCTTTATATAGTAGTATTTTTTGAAGTTAACTTAATTTCATGATTTAGCAAGAAATAAAATTCGATAGCATTGTTAATGGCCAAAGTCAAATATATAGCTATCAGAAGTTGTTGTGCTCAAATCATTGTAGATTAAGCAATAATTTGAAGATTTTAATATTAAATTTAATAAAATTTTAATAAGATGTGATAATACAAGTGTCATTAACTTAACTAAAAATTTAATTCAATACTGAAGATCAAAATACATGGAAATAAGATCTATTGATGGAAATAAGACATCAGTCGAGAAATGAGGTGAGTGGGAAGTGCCAGAGGGACTCACGATCAGTCGAGAAAAGGGTGAAGCATCGACAAGAGGATTCTGAAGGACTGTCTGCCCCTTCCCACTCACCTCCTCCTTTTCCTCGATTGTTCATGGCTATCCGAGTTGTCACCATGGGCCAAAAGATAGATTTTGAGTTTTTGGAAGTAGAATACTTTCAGATTGGGTCGTGGATCCATCAACAGGGTTGGGAGAAAGTCTATTCTTTAGAGGTACCTACCTATCCTAACTTCACCCATGAGTTCTTTGAAAATCTTAGGTGTGGTGGAGAGACATTTGAGTCTATTGTAAAGGGTGTTTAGATCTCCATATTTGAAAGGTAGTTAGGATAGACTTTGGAGGTTCCCAGAACCAACATTAGCAATCTAAACTTGAGTGACCGAACTGAAGCCTTGAAAGTTGTAGTAGAGAGAGATAATGTTGTAGAGATTGAGCAAGTCAGTGCCAACCAGCTATTAGTAGAAATGAGACTGCTGCACAGTATTGTAGGTCACGTTTTCTTCCCTAAGACTGGGCAGCATGACTGGATAGCAAAGATGGAGTTGGCTGTGATGTATTATATGGTTATGGGAGATCAAATGAACCTCCTATCAATGATGCTCTAACAGATTAGGGATGTAGCAAACTGATCCAAAGTGTGCCTCCCTTGTGGTATGGTATTTACCCTCATCTTTAGAGAATTAGAGTCAATCTTGCAGGTGAGGACTACAGAGAACTCATGCATAGTGACTATTTCAATGCCAAGATCTTGCATCGCATGAAGATTCATAAGGTTCAGGATAGATGGGTTCGGATGGAGTCTGGATAGGAATAGGCCAAAAGAGTTGCTAAAGGTGAAGAGGGAGAGCATTTGGATGATTTGGAGCCATAGGGACCACCCTCTCCTCCTTTTCCAGCTGCTACACCTGGCTCACCATCAGCAATAGGCCCCTCTTCAGCACCTCCTCCCACAGCATCATAATATTTTTCAGCTCCAGCTTCACCCCACACCCCATGGATGCATCAGATCATTTCTGTAGAGGGGTATGTGGATTAGATTATGGATCGGATGGACAGGATGTTTGTAGATTTCAAGTCTCAAATTTTATAAAGCCACGATGTACTTCGAGAGCACACTCAGTCACAATTTCAGCAACTCCATGATGACATGCTTAGGCTTACCCTACGACTTGAAAGCTTAGAAAAAGTTGAGAGCCATAGGTTTAATGCCTCAGATCATATTGCTTCATTGGTTCAGGAGATAGCTAGGCCGAACAAAAGGATTGATGACGCCATCAGCTCACAGCCTGAGAGTATGGAGACACTGCATGTAGCTTTGTGACAATTTAAGGAGCACAGAGTGTCATCTAAGGGATATCTTGACATGCTTAGTCAGTAGATTAGCAATCTATCATAGAGACTAAAAATTTTAGAAAAGACTCAAAGTGAGACATCTGAGTAATCTCAGAATGTTGAGCGATTGACTGCAGAAGCTACCAGAATTATGAGAAGAGTTGAAGAAATTATCATTTCACAGCATGGCAGCATAAAGATCTTTATCACTGCGGCTCAACGGATCGAGGCACAGATTGGTCAGCTCATGGCTCGATCATCCCTAGCCAGCCTACCTAGCCCAGACCTTCCGCTAGTCAGCCTCACCCATCTATGTTAGACCCCCTTCAGTGCCTCAGTAAGACCTGGCACTGGCTTCCCTCCTATCTGCCCTGGGCCCTTTACAAGGACCCAAAGCAAAAGATCGGCACCCTCTTCCTCATCTTTTGAACCTATCATCGAGTTTTCATCTGATGAAGAGTAGTCTCTTTAGACTTAGGTTTCACTTTTGCTTGTGATGACTAAAACTGTGTTGTATCGTTTAATTGGCATCTTTTTGTAAACAATACAAATATGTTATCTATGTTTATCTTTGTTCTTGATCATGTATTGATGACAGCCTTGTGTGTTGCTTAAAGTCTCTTTTTGTAAAGCCATACACATATATGAAATGTAATAGTTACTTCAATGCAATGCACTTTTATGTTATTATCATTATGCTTCATTGCTTGATTTTAATGATGACAAAAAGGGGGAGAAGAAAAGAGAAAATGCTAATGCAAATTATGAGCACATTGATGAGCATTTTATGAGCATAATATGAATTAATGAGCATATTAATGGATGTTAGCATAACATGAATTAATGAGCATATTAATGGATGTTAAAAATTCCACCTACATAAGTTTCATAGAATGCACTTATTAAGGGGGAGAAGAGAAGAGAAATGATAGAAACTTTAAAATCACTAGTAAGAAGAGCTTCAATTAAGGGGGAGCACTCCTTGAGGGAGAGACAATTGTTAAACCATTGTTAAAAAGAATTCTTGCAAATTCTTTGATCATGCCTTATAATTAATTACACAAAAATATATATTATGATTAAGTTCTCACAAATGCATACCTTATGCTTGGTTTAATTTGAGCAAAATTTAAATTATTCTTTTGCATATGCTCAATATTTTATCATCATCAAAAAGGAGGAGATTATTGATCCCAAGGATGATTTTGATAATGACCAAACATTGAAGCATAGAAGGATACTAATATATTTCAAGTTTTTCCTAAGAATATTTTTGTAGATGCAAAAGCACCATTAATAAAAGTTGAAACAAATTGAGAACAATGAGACATGAGTTTTTGTCCAATGTCATGCAAAAAGATCACTTGAAGGAAATTGAGTCGACTCAAGATGAAATAGAGTTGACTCTGGCATATTTTGAAGATGGCATGCAAGAGTGGCATGGCATCGAGTTGACTCAAAATCAAACTAAGTCAACTCCATCTCAAAAAATAAAAGATCAATTTCTATGGTTTAAGATCAAGTTGACTCAAAACAAAATTGAGTCGACTCAGTCTCAGTGAACACAAAATTTACAAAAAGACATACTTTTATCAACTAAGAATGAGTTTACTCAAAAATCAGTTGAGTTGACTTGAAGACCAACCGAGTTGACTCGAAGTCAGATCGAGTCGATCGAGGAGCTTTGACAGCCATGACGGCTAGTTCTGCAGTGGCCTAGATTTTTTATAGAATGTTCCCAACGGCTATATTTCATCTCCAACAGACAAAAATGACTAATTTTAGGCTCAAACAACATCAAACTTGGTGGGCATCATTCAAACATAAAAAAAAAAAGTCAAGAAAACAAAAGGAAGCAATTGTTCCAACTATTTAAAGTGAAAAAGAGTAATTTTTCAGCATGCATTGTGATCAAGAGAGTTCACCAACTTTGTCACATCTCCGACCTAAGATCGCGAGCTGAGGGTTGCGGCAACTATTGCATACTTATGAAGAACCCTCTCCATAAACATGCAAGGTATCTCATCATGATATCAATGTATCACAATAGAATAAAATTTAAATAATTATTTTTAACTTTAATTTAAATAATTAAATCAAATATCTTACATCCAATAAAGTTTCAATAAATAAAGCAATAGTTCTAAGTTCAATGAAGTTGATCATACTAAATCTCATCTCTAAAAGCTCTATCCCAACATTATTATCTACACTCGTAATTAATTATCTGAATCTAAAAAAAATAAAAAGAGAGGTAATGAGACAGCCTAGTAAGTAACAAATATCTTAACTAGATATTTCAAATATTATATAATATTCAAGAATAATACTGTGAATAAATATAAAAATATATTTTATGCTAATTCAATATAAATCCAATCTTTTCAAATATTTATATACAACATAATCATAAATTCGATTCGAATCAAAATACTTATAACTCAACAGTCTCGACTATGATCAATATTTAACCCTCATTGACGGAGTCTACTGAATATTAGTGCACAATCCCTACTGGCTAGATCCACTGAATACCAACGCATAACCCCTACTAGCAGGGTCCACTAAATACCAGCACATAATTTTATTGGCAGGATCTACTGAGTATCAATATATAATCTCCATTGGTAGGGCCCACAAAATATAGTTAGGCTGAGAGCATAAATTCGATCTATATCAAAATACTTTTGTATCATAATATATCATAATTTTACTGAACATATGCATAATCAATAAATCATAGTATTTCAGAATCACTATTTGTTCAAACATAATTTTATAACTCATGTATAATTTCAAAGAATAATTATTTACTTTCAAAATAGATATGAAATATCTCTAGAAGATGATTCATTACTTACCTTTCATGGATCACTGAACGAGTAGATCGATTAATCTTTAGAAGATTGTTTAGTGCCTATTATTCAAAATTATATTCTTGCATTAATTCTAATTCAAAATTAGATCTAAATAAATTCTAAATCAAAATCTCACTTAGGATCGGATCCTTCACTAAACTCGATCAAAATTATCAAAAGAAAGACCTTCACTTGGCTAATCTTAGAAAGACAACTTCAAGAAAGAAAATCCATCAAGAGAGAGCATCAACTAGAGAGAGAAAATTTTAGAGAGAGAAAATAAAGAGAGAAAGTAAAAAATTTTTAGAGAGAGAGTTGGGATTCAGACTCAGAGCAGGGAGAGACGGAAGAAAGAGAAACTCTCCTTTTTTTTTCTTCTCTTTTTTTTCTTTCCTTTTATTTCTTTTTCTCTCTATTTTTTTTCTTTCTTCAAGAAAAATAGAGGACTTGCGTGGTCCTCTCCTCTTTTCATTCACGGAATAGGGAGCTCTTGCTCCCCATGTTCCCAAGCTAGAATGACAACCACCCCTACCAGCAACCCTTAAAACCAGAGAGGCAGTCCCCGATGACCCTTGCCAGCCAATTTTGGTCACTGGTGGTGGCAAATAACGTTGAAGAACACAGCAAAATGGTGGTGGAACAGAATCAAAAAAATCAAAAAAAATTCAAAAAATTTTCGACAAAAAAATTGGCACAAATTCAAGCTTAAAATCTTATAAAAGATTGAAAGAGAAGGATTGAAGAGATTTACCTAGCTTTTGATGGGTTTTAATCTGATTTTTGATGGCCAAAGCAAGGAAGAACCACCAGTGAACAGAGAGAAATCAAGGGATCTTGACCATGATTTGTGTGGAAAAAATCTAAGAAGTTGAATCCTTTAAATAGATTTCTAATTGGGAGGTTTTAGGATTTAATTTCAACTCATATTCTAGTCAGTATTTGGATTGGATTGGGAGAAGAACTCCTTCATGAGTTCTTCTTGTTTCATGCCCACCACCCATAGCCTAGCACGTGCTGGCTCCAACATTTCTTTTTATTTCTTCTTATTTTTTTTATTGCCTTGAGATTTGTGCAGTTGAGAGTTGGGGTATTACATTCTCCTCTCCTAAAAAAATTTCATCCTTAAAATTTTTCTGTTTTAAATCCTCAAAATTTTAGGATTACTTTTACGTCAAATCATGTCATCCTCTAATTTCAAAATTGAATCTTTTATCATAATTTTTGTCAAATCAAATTACTATTCTGATTAGTTTGAAAATAATTCAGACCACTATACTTTCGCTGTGCACTTTGATTCAAATCTATCAATGTACTTGTGTCAAATCTAAGTTTCTAATTTATGTCATAATTAATATTAGTCATCATCTCAGTGTCCCTAGTGTCTACCCACCTATACTTGTGTCTGATTCTATATGTCATAGTTTGTCTACTTATGCTCGAGATCACAAGTCGAGGGTTGCGGTAATCACCGCATACTTATGCAGAATTCTCTCCGTAAATATGTAAGGCATCTCATCATGATATTAATATATCACAGTGAAATAAAATTTAAATAATTATTAATCTACTTTAATTCAAATAACTAAATCAAACATCTTACATTTAATAAAATTTCACTAAAAATTAAATAATAGTTTTAAGTTCAATAAAGTTGACAATGCTAAATCTCATCTCTAAAAGCTCTATCCTAATATTATTATCCACATTCACAATTAATTATCTAAATCTGAAAAAATAAAAAGAGAGATAATGAGCTAGACAGCTTATTAAGTAACAAATATCTCAACTAGATATTTAGATATTATATAATATTCAAGAACAATACTGTGAATAAACATAAAAATATATTTCATGCTAATTTAATGCAAATCCAATCTTTATAAATATTTATATATAATATAATCATAAATATGATTTGAATCAAAATACTCATAACTCAATAGCCTCGACTATGACCAACGTTTAACCCCCATTGACGGGGTCTATTGAATACCAATGCACAACTCCTACTAGCAGAATCTACTGAATACCAGCACACAACCTCCACTGACGGAGTCCACTAAATACCAGTACATAATTTTCACTGACAGGATCTACTGAGTACCAATATATAATCTTCATTGACAGGGTTCACTAAAATATAGTTAGACTGAGAGCATAAATACGATCTGTATCAAAATACTTTTGTATCATAACATATCATAATTTTCACTGAACATATGCATAATCAACAGAATCACTTTTTATTCAAACATAAATTTATAAATCATGCATAATTTTAAAGAATAATTATTTACTTTCAAAATAGATATAAAATATCTCGAGAAGATGATTCATTACTTATCTTTCACGAACCATTGAATGAACAGATCGATTAATCTTTAGAAGATTTTTTAGTATCTATTATTTAAAATTATATTCTTACATTAATTCTAGTTCAAAATTAGATCTAAATAAATCCTAAATCAAAACCCCACTTAGGATCGAATCCTTTACTAAATTCGATCAAAATCATCAAAAGAAAACCTTCACTGGGCTAATCTTAGAAAGATAACTTCAGAAAAAAAAAAATCCATCAAGAGAGAGCATCAATTTAGAGAAAAAAATTTTAGAGAGAGAAAATAGAGAGAGAAAGAAAAATTCTTAGAGAAAGTTGAGGTTTAGACTCAAAGCAGGGAGAGACAGATGAGAGAGAAACTATCTCTTCTTTTTTTTCTTCTCTTTTTTTTCCTTCTTTTTTTTCTTTCTTTTTTTTTCTTTCTTCACAGGAAACAAAGGACCCACGTGGTCCTCTTTTCTTCTTCATTCATGGAATAGGGGAGCTCTTGCTCCCTATGTTCCCAAGCTAGAATGACAACCACCCCTACCGACGACTCTCAAGGTCGGAGAGGTAGTCCTCGACAACCCCTTGCCAGCCAATTTTGGTGATCGATGGCGGCAAACAATGCTGAAGAACACAGCAAAACGGCGGTGGAACAGAATCTAAAAAATCAAAAAAAATTAAGAAATTTTCAACAAAAAAATCGACACAAATTCAAGCTTAAAATCCTATAAAAGATTGAAAGAGAAGGATTGAAGAGATTTACCTAGCTTTTGATAGGTTTAATCTGATTTTCAATGGCCAAAACAAGGAAGAACCACCGATGAACAGGGAGAAATTAAGGAATCTTGACCATGATTTGTGTGGAAAAAGTCTAAGAAGTTAAATCCTTTAAATAGATTTCTAATTGGGAGGTTTTAGGATTTAATTTCAACTCATATTCTGGTCAGTAATTGGATTGGATTGGGAGAAGAACTCCTTCATGAGTTCTTTCGGTTCCACGCCCACCACCCACAACCTAGCACATGCTGGCTCCAATGTATCTTTTTATTTATTTTTATTTTTTTTACTACTTTGAGATTTGTGTGTTTGAGAGTTGAGGTATTACATTTTTCTCTCCTAAAAAAAATTTCAACCTCAAAATTTTTCTGTTTTAAATCCTCAAAATTTTAGGATTACTTTTACGTCAAATCATGTCATCCTCTAATTTCAAATCTATCAATGTATTTGTGTCAAATCTAAGTTTCTAAGTTATGTCATAACTAATATTAGTCATCATCCCAATGTCCCTAGTGTCTACCCACCTATACTCGTGTTTAATTCAATATGTCATAGTTTGTCCACTTATGCTCTGATACCATATTAATTGTCACATATCTAATCCGAGATCGTGAGCCGAGGGTCGCAGCAACCGCTGCATACTTATGAAGAACCCTCCCCATAGGCATCTCATCACGATATCAATGCATCAGCAGAATAAAATTTAAATAATTATTATTCAACTTTAATTCAAATAACTAAATCAAATATTTTACATCCAATAAAGTTTTACTAAAAATAAAATAATAGTTCTAAGTTCAATAAAGTTGACAATGCTCAATCTCATCTCTAAAATTCTATCCCAATATTATTATCCATACTCGCAATTAATTATTTGAATCTGAAAAAAATAAAAAGAGAGGTAATGAACTAGACAGTCTAGTAAGTAACAAATATCTCAACTAGATATTTTAGATATTATATAATATTCAAGAATAATGCTGTGAATAAACATAAAAATATATTTCATGCTAATTCAATACAAATCCAATCTTTTCAAAAATTTACATATAATATAATCATAAATTTAATTCAAATCAAAATACTCATAACTCAACAGCCTCGACTATGACTAATGTTTAACTCCATTAACGGGATCCACTGAATACTAGTGCACTACCCCTACTGACAGGATCCACTGAATACCAGCACACAACCTCACTGACAGAATCTACTAAATATCAGTGCACAATCTCCACTGACAGTGCACAATCTCACTGATAGGATTCACTGAGTACCAACTATAATCTACATTGACAGAGCCCACTGAAACATAGTTAGACTGAAAATATAAATTCGATCTGTATTAAAATACTTTTGTATCATAACATATCATAATTTTCACTGAACATATGCATAATTAAAAAATTATAATATTTTAGAATATTTTTTTAAATATAATTTTATAAATCATATAATTTTAAAGAATAATTATTTACTTTTAAAATAGATATGAAATATCTTAAGAAGATGATTCATTACTTATCTTTCACGAATCACTGAATGAATAGATCGATTAACCTTTAGAAGATTCTTCAGTGCTATTATTAAAATTATATTTTTATATTAATTTTAATTCAAAATTAGATCTAAAAAATCCTAAATCAAAACACTGCTTAGGATAGGATCCTTCACTAAACTCGATCAAAATCATAAAAAGAAAGACCTTCACTGGGCTAATCTTAGAAAGATAACTTCAAGAAAGAAAAATCCATCAAAAGAGAGCATCAATCTAGAGAGAGAAAATTCTACAAAAAAAAGTAGAGAGAAAAAGCAAAAATTTTTAGAGAGAGAAAGTTGGGATTCAGACTCAAAGCAAGGAGAGATGGAAGAGAAAGAAATTCTCTCTTCTTTTTTTCTTCTTTTTTTTCTTTCTTTTTTTTCTCTCTTTTTTTTTCTTTCTTCGTGGGAAACAAAGGACCCACGTGGTCCTCTCCTTTTCTTCATTCATGGAAAGGGGAGCTCTTGCTCCCCATGTTCCCAAGCTAGAATGACAACCACCCCTACCAGCAACCCTCAAGGCCAGAGAGGTAGTCCCCAACAACCCCTTGCCAGCCAATTTTGGTTACCGGTGGTGGCAAACGATGTTGAAGAACATAGCAAAACGGTGGTGGAACAGAATCTAGAAAATCAAAAAAATTTCAAGAAATTTTTGACAAAAAAATTGATACAAATTCAAGCTTAAAATCCTATAAAAGATTGAAAGAGAAGGATTGAGGAGATTTACCTAGCTTTTGTTGGGTTTTAATCTGATTTTTGATGGCCAAAGCAAGGAAGAACCACCAGTGAATAGGGAGAAATCAAGGGATCTTAACCACGATTTGTGTGGAAAAAAATCTAAGAAGTTGAATCCTTTAAATAGATTTCTAATTGGGAGGTTTTAGGATTTAATTTCAACTCATATTCTGGTCAGTATTTGGATTGGATTGGGAGAATAATCCCTGATGAGTTCTTCTGGTTCCACGCCCACTGCCCACAGCCTAGCACGTGCTGGCTCCAATATTTTTTTATTTCTTTTTTTACTGCTTTGAGATTTGTGTTATTGAGGGTTGGGGTATTACAAATTTCCAATCTACTTCTTCTTGACTTTTGTGAGATCATTCAAGAAGCATTCAGGAGTCTTAACTCCAAGCATTCAAGTACTCAATAACCAAGCTTCATCAACTTTCAATCTCACATTAAAGGAGTACTTGTGTTTTATTGTTCTTTTTCTATTATCCTTCTTTATAACTTGCTTCAATTAGGTTTTGAAGCAAAGGGATAGGCTTGTCCAAGCCTGAAAATTAGATTGTAAGCCCAGACTTGGCTGTGTATAGGTTGTAGTTGGTGATCCAATATAAAACCAACTGAATTTTGGATAGCGAGTCTGAAAAAACTATCTGGCTGTAATCTTGGACAAATTATAGTGAAATTTTCAAATGAGTCTTGGGGAGTAGATGTAGGTGCTGGGGACACCGAACTACTATAAAAATTATGGTGTTTGTTTGCTGCTTGCTTGCTCTTTTGCTCATTGTCTCTTTGTATTTTAGTTTACTTAATCACATAACTTTCAACACTATTATCACTTCACTGTTTTGTAAAAACAGCACATACTTATTTAAATTTTTGAAAAACCCAATTCACCCCCCTCTTGGGTTGTCTTCTGGGCAACAAAAAAGATCACACTTAATTCATTCATTCATTGTAAATTTATAATACACATAGCCATTGTTATTGAAGAAACTGTTTTACAAAAAATGGTATACATTCATACTATAAAGAAAAGATTTTGAATTATTGCACAATCTACAAGATTCTTTGAGTCGATATAATACTTCATGATTCTCACCAATAAAGAAAAGATTTTGAATTGTTGCACTGTATGAAAGAATCTCTAGTTGACTTGATTCTCCATGATTCTTGGGTTACATGATCTTGCTGATAAGAAAAGATTTTGAATTATTGCACAATGTGCAATATTTTCTTAATGATGTAATACTTCATGATTCCCACCAATATTAGGTAGCTATTCTAATAAAGCTCAATTATGTCAAAGGCCTCTCTAAAACTTTTGGGTTGTTGAATCTTATGCTCAAAATACTTAAGTATCATTTATAATCTTCCTAATTGTTGTGAAAAAATGCAATCAAAGCAATAATGCTCCAAACTTCTTTTCTCTCTTTATATAATTAAATGAGATATTACTATAATTCACCAAGCAACAATAATCTCCACAATCTTCTCGGGTAATTAATAAGCAAAAATAATCGAGCAACCTATAAATAAAAGACACCATAATTTTAATATGAAAATTCTTTTGATGTGAATATTCCACTATTTAGAATAATATATATGATTACTGCAAGTCTTCTCTAAATCAATTAGAGGTTAAACAAATATATCTTCAAGATTGAATCTTGGCTTCCATAATTAAAATATTTATTATAATAAGATAAATTTGAATAATAAATAAAAAAATAGAGGACAAATCTCACCAAGCATGGATACTTGAAATAATCAATAAAAAAGATATTTCAAAGATCGAAACCATTCAACTTGTAGGTCTCAATATCAACAATAATATACTAAAATTTTATCAAAATCAGGATAATATTAATCATCCAATCATCGGATATAATAGTGGGTTCTATATGAGGAGAACTACATCAATAAATCTTTCCTCTCGACTCATGTGGAGGGTTCCATCAAGCCCACTTTCTCTTTAGAAGCAGTCAACCTTTTCATGGATAAGATTTTAGTTATTATATCCGATCCATCATCATTGGTATATATTTTCTCAAGATACAACAACTTCATCTTTAAAATATCACAAACCCAATCATATCTCATATCAATATGCTTGGATCTCAATGAAATATTAGGTTCTTTGAAAGATGGATGATTCTTTGATTATCACAATAAAATATATATATTTCTTGATCAAGGCCCAAATCTTGTAGAAAATTTTTTGCCCACAAAAATTCTTTGTAAATTTCTATAACTGCAATATACTCAACATCTATAGTGAACAAAGTAACATAATTTTATAATTTAAATTGCCATGATAAGGCTTCCTCTGAAAGGTCATCAAGTATCCTAATGTAGACCTTCTAGAATTTATATGACCATTCATGTTCGGATTTGTGTACCCATCCAACACAAGTTTGTCATTATCAAAATACAAACCAACTCTCGAAGTGCCTCTGGGACAACAGAGGATCCATTTAATAGCTGTTAATGTTCTTTATCAAGATTAAAAGAAACCAACTTACAACACCAATTGTATGAGCAATGTTCGGCCTTGTACAAATCATGGCATACACTAAACTAACAACTGCAGATGCATAAGAAATCTTCTACATTTCTTCATCTTTTTCACTTGTAAAATATTGCTTAGAACTTAATTTGAAGTGACGTACAAGTAGAGAGCAAACTATAATTTATTATAAAAATAATACATAAATAATTAATAATAAAAAATATTGATTACATAATAATGTATAAGTGGTCAAATTTATGTTATTGATAAATAATCAATATTCTATATAGAACTATAAATATTGTCGATTAGGTTTTATTTAACTAGAAAATATTATTCTTACATGATACCATTATAAAATTATAAATTTTAATAATATTTATAAATAAATATCATAATATTATAGAATTTCTATGATAATTTTTAAATTATTATAATAAAATATAAATTCTTATAGCAATTATATGATATCATCGCTATATAATAATTTTTGATCATGCATTTGACAAAGTGCCACAATATTATATATCTTTTATGATATTTTTTAAATCATTACTAAAAAATATGTATAGTAATTTTAGTATTACTAAAATTTTATTACTATAGATTATTTTTTTGTAATGACTGGCTTGGACTTGCTCATGTTAAATATTTCTAGTATTTTCTTGATATATGAACTAGAGATAACCAAAATTTTTTGCTCTTCCTATCATGAATGATTCTTATTTCAAGGATTTATTTAGCCTGGCCTAAGTTTTTTAGGTTGTATTTGATAGCTGACAATCAATCTAGATTGCAGCAATTTAAAGTGGGCTCACTGGATTGCTACATTTGGCATGCTTTTTGGACGGCAATCCAAATTGCCTTGATAATCTATATTGCCTCCCATGAGGCAATCTAGATAGCCTTGGAAAGGGGTGGCTATCCAGATTATCACTTCTTTAGTAATATTGTAATAAAAATTTTGAAAAAAATTCTCCCCTCCCCCCTCCATCCCCTCCCCTGGTGCCACTCGCCCTGCTATCCAAAACCACCGACCCCACTATCCAGATCGCTAGCAACTTCACTTCCATACCGAACAGCCTCCCACCATGACCTCCCCATCTTTAGATGGCTTCCACCATCCATCAATGGTGTGTACATGCAGAATGGTGCCAGCCCACTCTTCGAGCCTGTCGCTAGCCACCACTTCGTTGACGGCATCCACCTGGGTGTGCAGCATGTTGTCATAGCGGAGGTTGGATCCACAATCCACCATGCCCTAGTTGGATTGGAAGAGGACATAATCGAGAGCCACCCACTTGGGGTCGGCCTTGCATGCAAGGTAGGGGTACTTGTTGATGAGAACAAGGATCCTATCTTGGATTATAAGAAGGAGAGAAGGGAGACGTAGGGGAGGAGATCGGCAGTGGAAGGTGCCACGGATGGGGCCAAGGAAGTAGAGAGTGGGCGAGGGAGTGGGCAGTGGTGATGGCAACCTGGTAGTCAAGGCCAAGAGTGGCAAGGGTGGAGTGGATGAACTGCATCATTGGGAGGAGGGACTGGATTAAGGTGGAGTCATTGCTAGAGAGGACCTCATTTTCGATGGTGACAGTGATGATGCAGGTGTAGGGGAGGTGAGGATGGAGGTTGGCCTTGACCTAAGAGAGGACGGCAGTGGGGTCACGGACCTTGGGGATGAGGCAGTTGGGGAGGCCCACCACAAACTCGATGCTGTTGCTGGCGATCACATGGAGAATGTGGGGTTAGGTGTCGGAGAGCTTCACCCAGCCCACACCTAAAGAGTGGAGGAGGGGAATCACAGCCTTTGGTGATGAGAGGTTATCGACTATCTGGTCGTGATTTTCTTTTTTTTTTGGTAGAAAAAATAATGCTAATCACCATTGACAAGAAATTGGAGGTAGAGGATGGAGAGGTTGCTTGGAGGAATAGGAAGAAGAAATTATTGGAGATATTTTGAAAATTTGATTTTATATTACCTATAATCTGATTATCATACCAAACATGTCAATCAAGATTGTCAATAATTTTATCGTAACATTTCCTACATTACTAAACACAGTAATCAACATTAATGGTAATTTAATGGTGGCAATCTATCTGAAGGCAATCCAGATTACCTTTCAAGATTGTTTGGCAATGCACCAAAAGTAACCTCAAGGAAAAAGACTTGCTTAACTCTCTTTTCAAGCTTTCACTCTTTCTAGTGTCATGGCTATAATCAATATGTCTTCCACATGAGCAAGAAAAAAATGAAATCCTCCTCAGAAAATCTCTTTACAAATACATAATAATCAGAAGAGGTTTTGCTATACCCATAGTGTATCATAACAGAATCAAACTTTTTATACCACTAAGAAGGTGCCTGTTTAAGTCCATATAAGCTCTTCTTTAATTTATATACAAAATGCTTTTTGTTTTTAATTGTGAATTCCTCTAACTGTCCTATGTAAATTTTCTTCTCTAAATCACCATAAAGGGAAGTAGTTTTTACATCAAGTTATTTAATCTCCAAATTTATAATTGTAGCTAAATCAAGAATAACTCAGATTGAAGACATCTTGACCACAGGTAAAAAATTTCTTCAAACTCAATACTTTTTTTGACTAAATCCTTTCACAAGCAACTGTTCCTTATACATTGGTTGTCAACTTTTCTCTTCAGTCTTCAACTTGAACACCTACTTATTTTTGAGTGTTCTCTTACTCTTAGGTAGTTTCACTAATTCAAATATGTAGGTCTCATGCAAGGATTTTATCTCCTCCTACATAGCTTTTAACCACCCTCTCTTTTGCTTATGATTCATAGCATCTTGGTAACATTCTAATTCTTTCCTATTAGTGATCATCACATACTTATGAAGAGAATATCTCTAAAAAGATTAATGCTCTCTAATAGATCTTCTCAACTAAAACTCAACTGGTATTGGCTCATCAACTATGTTACCGTCATCTTCCTATATATCTCCCCATTATCATCATTCACCATGAAAGAAGGCATGGACCCAGTTCAATACAGTTTCTAGTGATAGACTTTGGCTTCTCAACCTTTTCAAAACTTTAATAATTTTGATTTTCTAGAATCATAACATTTTTACTTCTGATGACCTTCTTATCTACTGGATCTCATAATTTGTAACCAACTCATCATATACATAACCTAGGAATGTATACTGTTTAGACTTGCCATCAAGCTTGGATCTCTCATCTTCAGGGATATAAATAAATATCCTGCAATCAAACACCTCAAGTGATCATATGATATATCTTTTTCAATCCATACTATTTCTAGTACATCACTTTTAAAAAAAATAGAAGGAGATAGGTTGATCCAATCCATTATAATTCTCATCATTTCACTATAAAAGAATTTTTGATAATTTAGCATGAAAAAGCATACATCAAATTCTTTCAAAAATAGTATGATTTATTCTCTTAGCAACTCTATTATATTAATGAGGTATTTTAGAAATAAATTTTTCAAGTTCGATGCCATGATCTCTGTAATATTTTTCAAATGGACCCTAGATTCACCATCATTATGTATCCAAATACATTTTAGTTGCCTTTTCTTTCAACATTAGCATAAAAATGCTTCAACATATCGAGCACTTAATCTTTAAATTTCAAGATAAAAGCCCACAGTTTTTTAGAATGATCATCAATAAAGATAACAAAGTATAAAGCACGAAGAGTTCTAGCATTTATAGTGTAAATATCAGTATAAATTAAATTCAAAATATATGATTTTCTGTATGAATGGGATTTATGAAATGTATCTTTATATTGTTCATCAGCTAAATAATGAGCATATATCTTTAGAAGTGTACCTTTTATAGAAAGGAGTTTATTTCTATCAAGAATTTTGAGTTCCTTCTTGTTTATATGGTTAAGCCACTTATGCCATAATTTGGTGGAGAAATCTTTGACTATATATACCTCATTATATAATTTTGCATGCATCATATAAAATATGCTTGATTTCTTCACTCTTTTTATCACTAAAGAATCTTTAGTGAGATTCCATTTTTTCTTAACAAAATGATTGTGGTAACCTTCATCATCAATATTTCAGGGAACATCAAGTGGAGGTAGATATCTGAAACATATCTCATATTTTTTTAGCAATAGTTGATATTTAGTGCCAGTTTCCAAGTAAATATCTCCCATGGCCATAATCCTAGTTACTACTTTTTATCTTGATATTGAGAAAGTCACTACTAGCATAAGATGTAGAAAAGTTATGTTGATAAGCAATATAAAAAAAGGCACCTCAGTTAACAACCCAAGTATAATTATAGAATGTAAGATTCATATAACCATCATGACACATAATGACAATATTACTATCAGATGCAAGTGTTACGTATCCTTTTCTTCCTTCTTTTCTTTGCCTCTCTCTCCTGACACTCTCTTTTAAATTTTATGCACTCCTTTTTTATATGCTCTGGCTTTCTATAATAAAAATATTTTCTCTTTCTTGAATTTGGACTTCCTCTTGACTTATCATGGTTATTAAAATTTTATGAGTTTCTAATTTTACTTCTCTCCCATGTTTTTGTAGCCAATACATCTGACTGTGTATCATACCCGATTCTCCTTCTTGAACTGAGTAACAAGGATGCTTACAACTTATTATCTAGCATCATTTTCCAAATAGATAATTGATTTAGTACATCCTAAAATCTATTTAAATGCTTAGCAACTAAACTTCTCTCCTTATACTTCCTATTCACAAACTTTCTAACCATCAATGCTTTGTCCTGTACAGTCTTTAGCTTATGAAGACTCTCTAATTTTTTCTATAAACTATGGGTATTAGTCTTCATGGTAACATGATGAAAGATATAATCATTTATCCATTGTCTAATAACCCAACTATCTACCTATTTATTTTCTTCCACTCTTGCTGAGTTTTGTCACTTGATTTGACACTATACTCTTTAATGGGATCACACAAATCTTAGTAAAATAATAAATCTTTTGTTTCAAGCTTCCATATTGAATAATTGGAAGACATGACTTTAACTACACTTCCATCCATATATTCTTTCATTTAATTACATAAGAAAATTTAGCCACTGACAACCTTGCTCTGATACCATTTTGTTAAAAACAATGCAGTCAAAACCATAATGTCGCATACTTCATTTCTCTATTTATGCAATCAAATGGGATATCTTTGTAATTCATCAAGCAATAATAATTTTCACAATCTTCTTAGGAAATTAATAAGCAAAAGTAATCAAGTAACCCATAAATAAGAGATACCATAATTTTAATATAAAAATTCTTTCGATGTAAATTTGTTGGATTTTTTATAGGTGCTAGTGCATGTGGATTTCAAAATTTTCTAAACACAAAATATAGTAAAAAAATTAGATTAAAATATTTTTAATGTAAGCATACATTTATCATATGAAAGTATCTATGGATCTAATTCATATACTAAAATTAATATATATTGATTTTAGAAAGAATAAATGAAAGCCTGAAATCAATTCACATATCTGAATCACTTTTTTTTTTTTCAAACTATAACTGGGGTTGAATTCGATTCAATCCTAGATCTGTACCTGAACAAATTTTGAATCAACAGCATAAGCATCTTGCCTCTATAGATATCCATAGGGCCTACCTCAATTATTTTTCTTAAATCTTACTTGCCAAATCAAAGCCTAAATAGGCTTGAACCAAACCTGGATCGAAATAGAACCTCTTTGATGACCCTTTTAATCTTTCTTTCTTGATTCTTGAAGAAACCAAGAATCTTTCTTGATCCTTCAACTAAACAGAAAGAACAACAATTAGAAATTGATTGTAATTAACTCTCAACAAATATGAGAGTAAAGGGAATAAGAAACAAAGCAAGTGGTGCCAATAATTGGAACCACTCCCTTAGATGCGCCCACCCTCTCTATGGCTCCAATGGAGGATGCCTAGAGAGAGATGAGACATGGGCTAGAGAGAGAAAGAGGAGGGAGGCATAGTTAGAAAGGGTGGCAGCAAGGTAGGAGGAGAAAAGATTGATTCACAACTAAAGGGCTAGGATCCTTTATACAGACAACTTAAGGATGTCCTAATCAAATTAGGATCCCTCATTCTAGTCATATTAGAATTTCTAACTATAATATAGTTGGACCAAATAAATGGGATACCACCTATTACACACCCAAAGCCACACCCTATATAGGTGTCCCATCATATGAGACCCTGTTGAATGCACAAATCACCCACAAGTTCTATAAATTCTCTTCAAGAATTTTTAATCAAGAAACTCTTTTTTGATTAAATTTAAGCTATAAATTAATTATCCAATAATTGGATCTCATTGAATCAAATTCAATTAGGTTCAAATCAAGTATAATTTTGGTTAAAACTCATCATATAATAAACCAACCATGAGAGAAGTTGGGTTCACCCAGGTGCTAGCAAGATTAATATAAACCCAATTAGATTTCTCTAAATCTATATAAATTGGTGCTTCATAAGTCCAATTATAATCAATTCAGATTTTTTTTCTTTATGTATGATCCCATAGGTTCAATTCTATCTGGTAGTAAGAAATACCATGATCTCTATCATAGGTATCACTAAAATCTATTTTAGTGGGTCAGATCAATTTTACTCTAACTCGATAAAGATCATTGATCAAATAATCCTATTGAGCTCTCACAATCCACCAATGACATTTAACAATATGTAGTGATAATTCAATAAAATTGAAATAAAACTTTAGGTATAGTTAATATATAATACAGTCCTCTATCATGAGTCCTGACTAGATGGTAGGTTATGGATAAATCGTCAAATCTCATCATCAGTCATATGATAGATGTGATCAACTCAAGTCTAATAGTGATTTCAAATGAAAACTTTTTTCATTAGTCACACTGCTATGGCCATAGATTTTATTGAAAATTATGTCCTAAAGCCAATCATCAGTTTATTGACGGTTGAGCTTATTATTATAATTATATATAATTATTAAATTAATAAATATTATTTAATTTTTTCATCACTGTGTACATCTTATTTTAAACTCCTGTTATGTGATAAAGTCCTTAGACTATTTGATTCGATATAGGAGTATATATCATTTAGTCCTTAAATCATAAGTTCACGACCAAATGATATACTATTATTAGGATGATAACTATATCAAGTATAGATCATTGTGTGCCATGTACATTGATTGTCCTCTTAATCAAAAGTGTGGAGACACTGACATGGCATGTAAGTGAGATGTAGGAGTATATCTCACTGAACATGACTAATTGCTGAGCACTCTACTGTCAAGAGTAGCTCGTGGAGGATATGGGTATAAATATCCCTCTGATCTGAGATCACCATGGTGACTTGCAAGCAACTCACTGTACTTTGGTATCGGATGACCTGAATTTCTAATTCAGTGATGAAATTTTTTGGACACAGTCAAGTACTTGCAAAGTCAGTGTGTGAGTTAAGATGGAATTGACTCTTCCGAATAAGTAGGAGTTAATGTATCAGTGTATTTTAATTCAGTAAAACTTTGACCAGAGTAATCCATATGATAGATTTTAAAAATTAAAATATAATGTGGATGACCATACTTCGGTTGATAGTTAAATCCTAGGTCACCTTGAGCATTTGGGTAAAAGAGATAAATTATATGACAACCATATGCCAATAGGTTCTTGAATGATGCATTGCAATCTTTTGACCTATTTGAATGTCAGGTATCATTGCTAGATGGTCACTTTGATTCGTATAGGAAGATTGTTCTTATACTATTGGTATAGGTTCAAACCTATGGGGTCACACTCAAAAAAAATTTTTTGACTGATCATATAGCTGATCAACGATGAAGAATCATTCTAGGATAAAATAGTTAATTCGATTGATGATTAATCCTATGCAAAAGTTGTAATAAATTAATTCATTAATTATTGATGAATTATAAAAAGATTGATTAGTAATTAGATTATTAATTAATTTAATTTGATTGAGCATTGAGTTTTGGATCAAATCTAATTGAATTGAATTCAATTTGGTTCGATCCGATTAGGTTATGAGATGACCAAATCGTTAAGGATGTTTGATTCCTGATATGATCTGAATTTGAGCTTGATTAATTTTTAATTGAATTAAAATTTAATCAAAATTATTTGCTATCCAATTAGATTAGATTTAGTGGTCTAATTAGATTTAATCTAATTTAGTTGGGTTAAGAATTTAATTGGATGAGAAAATAATTCGAATTTGAATCCCTTGCACCTCCTTTCTCTATGCCCTCTTATTCTTCACATGAGAAATATTTTTACATAATTTTTCTCATATTTAGAAATCTTTTTCATATCCTCATCTAATTTTTTTTTGAATTAAAAATTAGTTGGTTTAAATTTGAGTTCAAATGAGGTTGAATTTGAATGAAAATCTAGAATCCAAATTGAGTTAGACTCTCCTCTTCATGCCACCACCTTTCTCCATGCAAAGTATTTTTGTGTAAGATTTTTTACATCATTCTGATATTGGTCAACCCCTCTCTGAGTTTATAAGATGAGGATAAAGTTTGATTCAAAATTTAATTCAAATTTGATTTGAATTGGTGAAAAGGATCAATCAATATTTGAATTTGAACCGAAACTACCTCTTTCTTATCTTATCTTCCATGGGATGCCAACCTTAAAAGGAGATCAATTTTGTGTGAGATTAAGAGTGATTTTTGGTGTGAGAAATCTGAGAGTGGAGATATAAAAAGTTGAGAGTAGGTTGGGCTTCCATGCGTGAGAAACAGAGGAAGTGTTCTTCCTCTCGGGCGTGAGCTGTGGGTTCTAGGGTTCGACTTTAGATTTTATGAGAAGAAAATACGAGAGTGAGTCTTGTTCAATTCCTTACACCACCATCTCCTCGTAAATCTTCATTTTCTAATCCAGAGGAGTCCAGGAGATCTGAAGAAAGGAGTTTGGATCAGCCATCCAAAGCCTTCGATGCGAGCTAGCACTCCCGCGAAGGAAGATCCAATCAGGGCTTTGAGTGGACGATCTGTAGAGGCTGGAAGACCTGTGCGGCTGCTCGACATCAGTGAGAGCTTCATACCATATCTATCAGCAGCGAAGATCATCACCCCATGAAAAGGTGATGAGTTCTGAACTCAACCAATATGATCTAAAGATTAGATCAGATTCAGGACATCGACATGATCGATGTAGTTTTCTATTTTATATCATATTTTATATCTAAATTTTTATGTCATAGATTCTTAATAGTAGTTTAGATCTGATCTAAGGTATATTTAAAAGATTAAAGTATTTAATCTTTTATTATTTTACTATAAAATTTTAAAAATACATGCTTTGAACTATCCATTATTCCTTCAGATGGTACCAGAGTAAGGTTTCTTATGATATGAACTATTTGCATATAATCTGATTTTAATTATTTAGATTAGATCTAAATAATTAATTTTAAATCTGAGTAGTATAGTAATCTGATTGGATAGATCCTCAAAGCCATCAGGTCATAGGAGAAATCAAGATTTCACAATCCTATTTACCCATTCGATGGGATCTCTGATGGTGTGTAGGAGTGCTGCATGATTTTTTCTATGATGATGAATAATGAAAAAAATTTAAAATTTTATTTTAGATCTGAAATAAAATATATATTCGATCTAAAATTAAAATCTTGATTATTAAATAATTGATTGTAAAAAATATTTTATAAAATTAAAAACTATTTTCAAACATCGAACCCGAATCCATGTCAGTCCAAAACTTAATTGAAAATTAAGAGATCTAAATTTGAGAATCAAAGATCTAAGGCATTAATTTCATAATTCATGGATTAATGGGTTAGCTTGAGTTAAGTCCATTTAACTGAGTTAGACCTAGGGTTAGAAATCATTGATAATAGATCATATTAGTAATTAATCAAATCTAATTAAAAGTTAATTCTGATTGGGTCAATTTTTTCTCTTGATCAATTTCAATAGTTGTGGTTGGTCAAGCCCATATCTTTGATTAGACCAATAAGGACTTTGATCGTAGCTCTGGGGTCGAATCCAAATTTATAAGTTGATCAAATTGAAAATGACTAACCAGTTGGTGTCTAAGGTAAGTATGACAGCTTTGATCGGTGGTCATTAATTAGGAGCTATTCGTATAGATTGAGTCTGTGTCGAGTTAATGGCATATCCCTTCCATCGATCTCACTTACCTAGCCAACATGGTAAATCATATTTTGGTTAGATCACTTAATAATTGGAGTTGACCCATGCTAACTAGAAAATCAGTATGACTGATTTAAGTGCCCCTAGTTTATCTTGAGTCCTCTTCATGACTTGATGAAGTCAGTGGGAGGATTTATGACTGGGTGGCTGGACTAGCTTTTGCCTAATCTTCTTTAATCTGACTTGATGAAGTCAGTAGGAGGATTAAGATTAACTAGTTAAGTCTTTTCTCTTCTCTTAATTCAACTAATTAAATCCTTTAAAATTATTAGATTCCTAAAAATAAAATAGTTATGGTGATAACTAGATCATAGCCTCCTATTAAGTTGGGTAATAATGAGTCCAACAGTTTAGATGATCATTGGAGGCACCACACGCCTGGTGCTCATCTGACTGTCAAAATTATCATTCATAATATATTGATTAAATTATGTCTTTCTAATAATGGTCAAGTTGGCCTAGCCACACTCAGGCCCGGTCACTCATTTGTTAGATACACTAAATTCTGGCATGTTAATGGTTGGACCTAACCAGAACTTTCAGTGGAGGCGGCACATCCTGCTAAAGAGGTGTCTGGGATAAAATTGAATACTAAAAATTATTTGATGAAATAATTAGTTAAGAACCTACCCATGGTTGCACAAGGATTAGCTGAGCCACACTCGGGCCATGTGCGGTCCATGTAGATTTTAGTACGTACTAAGAAATTAGTGTAATTTTTCAAATTGAAGGTAGAAGCTATCAATTTGAAAAAAATAGTGGAAGAACCTTTAGACTAAAATCCATGTCTTTAGGCTTAATCAATTCATATACTAATTAGGTTCTGATTTTTCTTTCACAGTTATGGCCACCACCTTGTCACTCCGATCACTATTAGATAGTGATAAACTAATGGAACTAAATTTTGATAGCTGGTATCGAAAGCTCAGTATTATCCTGGAGCACGAATGGATCTTGTATGTGTTGATAGATCCGACATCCGAGAAGCTAGCTCCAAACACACGTAGCACGATTAGAGATACTTATCAGAAGTGGCTCAACGACTAAACTATGATTCATTGTATTATGCTAGTGGCAATGAATAATGAGTTCATTGTATTATGCTACCGAAACTATCTCTTTCTTATCCTTATCTTCCATGGGATGCCAACCTTAAAAGGAGATTAGTTTTGTGCAAGATTTAGAGTGATTTTTGGTATGAGAAATCTGAGAGTGGAGATGTGAAAAGTTGAGAGTGGGTTGGACTTCCGTGCATGAGAAATAGAGGAAGTGTTCTTCCTCTTAAGCATGAGCTGTGGATTCTAGGGTTTCAACTCTAGATTTTGTGAGAAAAAAATACAAGAGTGAGTCTTGTCCAATCTTCCACACCACCACCTCTTTGTAAAGCTTCATCTTCTGATATGATGGAGTCTAGGAGATTCAAAAAAAGGAGTTTGGATCAGCCATCTAGAGCCTTCGATGCGAGCTAGCACTCTTGCGAAGGAAGATCCGATCAGGACTTCGAGTGGATGATTTGTAGAGGCCAGACGACCTATACGGCTGCTCGACATCAATGAGAGCTTCATACCATGGCTACCAACAGTAGAGATCATCGATCTGTGAAAAGGTGATGAGTTCTGAACTCAACCAATATGATCTAAAGGTTAGATCAAATTCAGGACATCGATATGATCAATATAGTTTTCTATTTATATCATATTTTATATGTAAATTTTTTATGTCATAGATTCTTAATGATAGTTTAGATCTAATCTAAGATATATTTAGAAGATTAAAATATTTAATTTTTTATTATTCTACTATAAAATTTTAAAGATACATACTTTGAACTATCCGTTGTTCCTTCAAACTTATGGACTCAGCTTTTCAAATCTCATTGAACTATTCCTCTCTATCAAAGTCATTAGATCTCATATAGATGCACACGTTGCTCGCACAGCTCAACCAACTGAAGCCAACATCCACTACAAAACTCATAATTTAGTAAATATTTATGTGTAGTCAAACTTTAGTAGTCTCACTATGAGCAACTGTGATACTGTAGGTCAAAGGATCAGTCACACAATTACAGTATCGAGATAATTACAGACGATCGAATAGAAATCTATGTGATCTCTCATATGATCACGTTTAGTACTAGTTATTTTTTAACAACTACTCGTACTTTTCACTCAGTATCTCTACACCATAGATTAGAGACTCATCTATCTCGAAGGAAGCAAACCATACGCCAATTTATCTGGATAGATCACCATCCCCATGACTATCCTCTAATCAAAAATAATTTAGGAATCGATCATACATACCTCTAATTCTCAACATTTGAGAATATGTATCGTAACATCAATTTCAAAATGATTTGAGAATATATAATACTTGAATGGAAAAAAAATTATCTTTATTAATTAAATCAATAGTTTAAATATAAATTTATTTCATAGAATAATAATGTGTTAGCCAACAATTGACTTCTAAGATACACATCTAATAATTTTTCACTTGGATTAAAGCCAATTGACCATTAATCTAAGCCTCCATCTTGTCAAGATGAGCTTCCATTTTAGGCTGGCTCAACTGCTTTGTTAGTAGATCTGCCATATTATCTATGGAGTCTACTCTTCGTACATCGACATATTGCTTCTCAAGATAGTCGCATATGATATGGAACCATCATTCAATGTGCTTTGATTTTTGATGAGATTGGAGCTCCTTAGCAAGTGCTATAGCTCCATTGTTGTCGTAGTACAGTGGTATGGTATCTAATGTCATTTTACCAAGTTTCACGATAAATTTTTTGAATCAGAAGCCTTCTTTTGCAGCATCCGAAGCGGCGACATACTCAGCCTCTGTGGTTGAATCTGCAATGATGTTCTGCTTAGAATATTTTTAGCTGACTGCATCACCATTGCATATGAACACATATCTCGATGTAGACTTTTTATCATTTGGATTCGACATGAAATTTGAATCTGTATAACCCTCAATCCGTAATTCAAGTGCTCCTCCAAAGATCAAGAATAAATTTTTAGTCATTCACAAGTACTTAAGGATATTCTTCACAGCTATCCAGTTCTCCTCACCTAGATTTGACTGATACTTGCTCGTGACACTCACAGTAAGAGCAATATCGGATTGAGTATATAGCATGGCGTATATGAGGCTTCCAATTATCGAAGCATAAGGGATTCTACTCATACGTTCGATCTCCTCAAAAGTGTTAGGACACATCATCTTGGAGAGCCAAATACTATACTTAAGGGGTAGCAAACCCCTTTTGGAGTTTTTCATACTAAACCGTTTCAGCATCTTTTTTATGTATAGCTCCTGTGACAAGTCAAGCATCTTTTAGATCTATCTCTATAGACCTTTATCCCAAAATATAGGATGCTTCTCTTAGATTTTTCATGGAGAATTCTTTTGACAACCAAGCTTTAACCAAAGTCAGTATGGAAATATCATTTTCAATAAGGAGAATGTCATCGACGAACAGTACGAGGAAGATAAACATGCTCCCACTGACCCTTTTATAAACATAAGGTTCTTCTTTATTTTTTATGAAATCAAATGATTTTATCACATCATTGAAATAAAGATTCCATCTCCAAGAAGCCTGCTTTAGTCCATAGATGGATCTTTGCAGCTTACAGACTCAGTGTCACTATCATCGGATGTGAAACCCAAGAGCTGCTCCATATAGATAACTTCCTCAAGATGTCTATTTAAGAAAGCAGTTTTCACATCCATCTGTCAAATTTTAAAATCATGGTAGGCTGCAACAGCAAGCAATATGTGGATAAATTTTAGAATGGCTACAGGTGAAAAAGTATCATGATAGTCAATGCCTTCGTGCTGACTATAATTTTCACCATCAGTTTTGCCTTATAGATCTCTACCTTACCATTGGCACCTATTTTTTTTTTGTAGATCCATTTATACTCAATAGGAATAATTTTTTCTAATGGATCCATTAAGGTCCATACTTGGTTCAAATGTATCGAGTCAATTTTTGACTTCATTGCATCTAACCATTTCTCAAAATCGATGTCAGACATCATCTCATCAAAATACTAGAATCATCACTATGAACCCCATCTCCCATAAGGAATGCATCCGCTACATCCTCTTTCAGTATACCCATGTATCTTTCAGGAGGATTGAAGATTCTACTTGATCTATGAGGTAGAGGTGGAATATTAACTACTGGCTCATCATGGATGGATTTCTGAGGATCTATAGCTCGTTGGTCTTGAGAGACATTCTCATCAAGCTTAATTAACCTCCCACTATCATTGTCCTGAATAAACTATTTTTCTAAGAATATGGCATTACAACTCACAATCATATTGTGGTCATATGAAAAGTAAAAGTAGTACCGATTCCTTGAGATATCCTATAACCGAGCTATAACTGATCTATCTTCTAACTTATCAGCTTTCTGTCTCTTAACATAGGCTGGACATCTTCAAGTCTTAAGGTAACTCAGACTCGACTTCTTAGCATGTCATATCTCATATGGTGTAGTAGAAACAGACTTAGAAAGAACTCTATTTAAAATATGCATCGCGGTAAGTAAAGCATGTCCCCAAAGATATATGGACAAATCAATGAAGCTCATCACGAATCGGACCATATCCAATAGGATTCTATTTTTTCTTTCAGATACCCTGTTGAGTTGAGGTGTGCCGGGAGGAGTCCATTGAGAGATTATGCCGTTCACCTTAAGATATCCTAAAAATTTAGCACTCAGGTATTTTCCTCTTCGATCGGAATATAGGACTTTTATGGGTTTACCTATTTATTTTTCTACCTCATGTCTGAATTTCTGAATCTTTTAAAGGCTTCAGACTTGTGTTTCATGAGAAACACATATCCGTACATGATAGATCATCAGTAAAGATAATGAAGCAGCTATAACCATCCCTATCCTGCACATCAAATGGACCACACACATTAGTGTGTACCATGGTTAGTAACTCAATGGCCCTTTCTCCTTGTCTCATAAAGGGTAACCTAGCCATTTTTTCTCGAAGGCATGATTCACAGGTCAAAATCAACTCAGATTTAACTAAGTCAAGGATCCCATCTTTTTTCAATCCGTTTATCTTCCTCTCTAATATGGCCAAGCCTATGGTGCCACAAGTACTTATGGTTAAATTCATCTCTGGGTCTCTTTCGGCCTAGGCATTCACTACTTGCTCATTTAGGTTCACATTAGCATCAACATGCAAGTGATAAAGATTGTCAATCAAAAGATCAGATACAACCAATTTATTTTATAAATAAATAAAATAAAAATTTTTATTAAATTAAAAAATATATCCATTCTATGCTAGTATAGAGACCGAAATCAAATTTTGACTAGCTGTAGGAACAAAATAACAATCTTTTAAATCTAATCTAAAGTCTGACGGTAATCGAAGAGAATAAATTTCAATGGCTTTTGCAGCTACTTTTGCTCTATTACCAATCTGAAAGATCATATCACTTTGCCTCAACCTCCTATATCCTATTAGACCCTGTATTGAAGTACATATATGAGCACTAGAACCAGAGTCCAATACTCAACTAGAAGTAGAAGAAATCATTAGGTTAGATTCTATTATGAGCATACCTTCAGAAGGTTGATCATCTTTTTTTATCTTTAGGCTCTTCAGATAAGACGAACAGTTTCTCCTCCAGTGGCCACTGGAGTTACAGTGGAAATACTTTCCTTTCTCCACAGCTTTCTTCGAAGTGTTCTTCTTTGGCTTGCTCTCTTTTTTCTGCTTCTTTGCAGGCTTATTCTTTTTCTTATCTGAAGATTTTTTTCTCACTCAACAGCAAGAATAGAGCCCCTTGAACTTTTCAAGATACCCTCAGCTGTGACCAGTACATCGACCTATTCGGATAAGTTACAGTCCAATTTATTTATATGGTAGTTTACAATAAACTGTCCAAACAAATTGATCAGGGATTGGAGGTTCAAATTGACCTTTAGCTCCCTCTGCATATTTAGTCCGAGTTTCTCAAGCTCCTCTAGGTCCTTGATCATAGTTATACAGTGATCGTGAACTGACTGCCTCTCGCGCATCTTCATATTAAACAATCGCTTGGACAATTCAAAGTGTATGATTTGACTCTACTCACAGTACAACTCTTATAGGTGAGTGATCATGGTACGGACAGTGGGTATATGCTCATACTGACTTTGTAACTCATTTGACATCGAAGCCAACACATAGCACTTCATCCTAAGGTCATCATCCATCCACTTGTCCAAAGCAACTCTTTGCTCTGCTGTAGGATGGGTTAGTAAGACTAAGATATTTTGATCAAGTACATACCCAATCTTTTCAGATGTCAGGACTATCTTGAGATTTCTGAGCTAGTCCTTATAATTTATATCGATCAGTCAGTTGGTTTCAAGGATGCGGGCTAGTGGTTAGAGGCTGACATTGTTTATCTATGAGAGTAAAGATTCTAGTTAAATATTTATACTTAAAATTATATTTGCTCTAGAAACTTTTAGATGCAAATAGACTCCCACTATTTTTTCAAATTTTGATACTCTCCGGATGAAAAATAAAAATCTGACGTGATCAATACAAGATTTCTAGTGGATACTGTAGTCCCATCGATACCGTGCACCTCACCTAATAGTTACTGATGACACACACACACTGATGCATAGGCAACTCTTTGTCTAGATACTTTTCTAAGCATATTGTAGCAACTTGATCTCTAAGTTATGAGAGCTCAGATAACACATATTGCTTCATTCTTTAGTTAAGCCTGACCCACCATTCACAAATAGGTGTGAAGCTGTCATTGAGTCCCTCAGATAACACATATTGGGTCTAACTCCATCTTCAATTTGGAGCAACTCTTTGCTAGTAGAGTGGTTGTATATTTTCAATGCAACTGAACCACTATAACAGTCGAGAATAATCAACACCAGCAGCACGTCTGCACTTCTATAATGGTGGAAGATCATGAGGCTTAATATTAATTATGAAGGTTTAGGTTAGATCTCATCTGATCAGTCATCACATGATCGATATAATTGACATAGGCTAAATGAAAACTCCTTAGATATTAATGAACCCAATCATTTAATTGGCCAGATAAGTGAGACCGACAGGAGGGTATGCTATTAACTCATCGTAGGCAAAATTATCTAGGTGAATAGCCTTCCAATAAAAAATCATTGATTAAGACTTGCCTTAGACACCAAATGGCTTATTGATTTCAATTAATCAGCTTAGGTGAATCAAATTTAAGCCATAAAGTCGATTAGGTCCTTAGATTGACTCGATTCTATATATGGGGATTAATCAACTCAATCTATAATACTTGTAGAATCATAAGCTCAATTGATCTTATCCAAATAATACTTGACTCGGTTTGATCAATAGCTACATCAATTTCAATCCAACATAATCTAATTTTAACCTAAGATGTAATTCATTGATCTAATGCAAAAATATCCATACCTAATAATTCATATACACATTAATTTCAGATCATTGAAATAAATTTTAGATCTATATTAATTATATAAAAAATAAATTTTTAGTTCTCGAAATACTTTCAGAATATGCACGCATTCATATATCAAATACATAAAAAATTTTAAATTTTTTAAAAATCAATTTTAAATCTAAATATGTCATCATATATCGTATATACAAAAAGTTTAGATCGTAAAAATTTAATTTCTAGCCTATGCATGCTTTCATATATCATATATATGAATAAAAATTAGATCTAAAATACCTTTCAGATCTGAACATAAACTTATACATTTCATGTATAATCTAAAATTAAAATTTTGAAAATAATTTTTAAAATATTTATGCTACTTTCACACATATGAATATGTGACTCTGATACTACTGTTAGATTTTCTGTAGGTGCTAGTGCATGTAGATTTTAAAATTTTTTTAAATCTAAAATATAGTAAAAAAATTAAATTAAAATACTTTTAATCTAAGCATGCATTCATCATATGAAAGTACCTATGGATCTAGTTCATATGCTAAAATTAACATATATTAATTTTAGGAAGAACAAACGAAAGTCTAAATCAATTCACATATATGAATCGCTTTCCTTTTGCTTCAAACCTATAACTGGGGTTGAATCCGATTCAATCCTTAGATCTATGCCGGATGGATTCTGAATTAGCAACATAAGCATTCTGCCTCTATGGATATCTACAGGCCGACCTCAATTATTTTTTCTTGGATCCTGCTTGTCTGAACCAAAGCCTAAATAGGCTTGAACCAAACCTGGATCGAAACAAAATCCCTTTGATGATCCTTTTAATATTTCTTTCTTGATTCTTGAAGAAAGCAAGAATCTTTTTTGATCCTTCAATTAACAAGAAAGAATAATAACCAAGAATTGGTTGTAACTAACTGTCAACAAACTTGAAAGCAAAGGGAATAAGAAACAAAGCAAGTGGTGCCAACAATAGGAACCACTCCCTTAGATGCCGCCCACCCTCTCTATGGCTCCAATGGAGGATGCCTAGAGAGAGATGAGATGTGGGCTACAGAGAGAAAGAGGAGGGAGGCATGGCCCAGTGAAGGGTGGTGGCAAGGTAGGAGGAGGAAAGATTGATTCACAACTAAAAGGCTAGGGTCTTTTATATAGACAACTTAAGGATATCCTAATCAATTAGGATCTCTAATTTTAATCATATTAGAATTCTTAGCCATAATATAGTTGGACCAAATAAATGGGGTGCCACCCATTACACACATAAAGCCACACCCTACTCTAGGCATCCCATCATATGAGATCCTATTGAATGCACAAATCAGCCCACATGGTTCCATAAATTCTCTTCATGAATTCTTAACCAAGAAACTCTTTCTTGATTAAATCCAAGCTATAAATTAATTATCCAATAATTAGATCTCATTGAATCAAATTCAATTAGATTCAAATCAAATGTAGGAATTGGTTAAAACTCATCATATAAGTAAACTAACCACAAGAGAAGTTGGGTTCACCTAGGTGCTAGCAAGGTTAATATGAACCCAATTGAATTTTTCTAAATCCATATAAATTGATGCTTCATAAGTCCAATTATAATCAATTTATATCTTCTTCCTTTATGTATGACCCCATAGGTTCAATTCTATCTGGTAGTGAGAAATATCATGATCTCTATCATAAGTATTATTGAAATCTCCTTCAGTAGATCAGAACAGTTTCACTCTAACTTGACAAGGATCATTGATTCAAAACATCCTATTAAGCTCTCACCATCCATCAGTGACATCTAGCAATATGTAGTAGCAATCGAGCAGAACCAAAATAAAATCTCTAGATACAGTTAATGTATGATACAGTCCTCAATCATGAGTCCCGACTAGATGGCAGGTCATGGATAAATTGTCAAACCTCATCATCATCATATGATAGATGTATCAGCTTAAGTCTAATATGATTTCAAATAATTTTTTTTTTCATTAATCACACTACTATAGCCATAAACTTATGGACTTAGCTTCTAAATCTCATAGGACTATTTTTCTCTATCAAAATCGATAGATCCCATATAGATGCATATGTTGCTGCACAGCTCAACCAACTGAAGCAACATCCACTATAAAAATTTATAATCAAGTTAATATTTATGTATAGTCAAACTTTAGCAGTCTTACTATGAGCAACTGTAACACCACAGGTCAAAGATCAATCACACAACTACAGCATCGAAATAATTACCGATGATCGAATAGAAATCTATGTGATCTCTCATATGGTCACGCTCAGTACTAATTATTTTCTAACAACTATCCGCACTTTCTGCTCAGTATCTCTATACCATAGATTAGAGACTCATCTATTTGAAGAAAGTAATCGTGCATCAATTTATCTGGATAGATCACCATCTCCATGACTATCCTATAATCGAAAAAAATTTAGGAATCGATCATACATTCTCTAATTTCAACATTTGAGAATATATATCATAAATAATTTCAAGAATGATTCAAGGAACATAACACTTGAATGAAAAAAAAATTATCCTTTATTGACTAAATCAATAGTTTAAGTATAAATTTATGTCATAAAATAATAATGTGTCGGCCAATAATTAACTTCTTGACATGCATCACCATAGGCAAAATTATCTAGGTGAATAGCCTTCCAATTAAAAATCATCGATTGAGACTTGTCTTAGACACCAAATGGCTTATTGATTTCAATTAATCAGCTTAGGTGAATCGAATTCAAGTCATAAAATTGGATTAGATCCTTAGGTTGACTCGATTCTGTATATGAGGTTTAATCAACTCAATTTACAATACTTGTAGAATCATAAGCTCAATTGATCTTATCCAAATCAATACTTGACTCGGTTTGATCAATAGCTATATCAATTTTAATCTAATATAATTTAATTATAACCTAAGATGCAATTCAATGACCTAATATAAAACTACTCATGCCCAATAATTCATGCACACATTAATTTTAGATAATTAAAATAAATTTAAGATCTAAATTAATTACATAAAAAGTAAATTTTTAGTTTTTAAAATACTTTCAGAATATGCACGCATTCATATATCATTTACATAAAAAATTTTAGATTTTTTAAAAATTAATTTTAAATCTAAATATGCCATCATACATCACATATACAAAATTCAGATCGTAGAAATTTAATTTCTAACTTATGTATTCTTTCATATATCGTATATATGAATAAAAATTAGATCTAAAACATCTTTCAGATCTGAACATAAACTTATACATTTCATGTGTAATCTAAAATTAAAATTTTGAAAATAATTTTTAAAATATTTATACTACTTTCATACATATGAACATGTAGCTTTGATACTACTGTTAGATTTTCTATAGGTACAAGTACATATAGATTTCAAAATTTTTCTAAACCCAAAATATAGTGAAAAAATTAGATTGAAATATTTTTAATCTAAGCATGCATTCATCATATAAAGCACCTATGGATCTAGTTCATATACTAAAATTAATATATATTGATTTTAGAAAGAACAAATGAAAGCCTAAAATCATTTCACATACCTGAATTGCTTTCTTTTTGCTTCAAATCTATAACTGGGGTTGAATCTGATTCAATTCCTAGATCTGTGCCGCACAGATTCTGAATCAGCAGTATAAGCATCTTGCCTCTATGAGTATCCACAGGGCCGATTTAATTATTTTTTCTTGGATCTTGCTTGCCTGAACCAAAGCCTAGATAGGCTTGAACCAAACCTAAATCAAAAAAAAACCCTTTGATGATCCTTTTAATCTTTTTTTCTTAATTTTTGAAGAAATCAAGAATCTTTCTTGATCCTTTAACTAATCAGAAAGAACAACAATCAAGAATTGATTGTAACTAACTCTCAACAAACTTGAGAGCAAAGAGAACAAAAAACAAAGCAAGTGGCGCCAACAGTTGGAACCACTCCCTTAGATGCCGCCCACCCTCTGTATGGCTCCAATGGAGGATGCCTAGAGAGAGATGAGATGTGGGCTACAAAGAGAAAGAGGAGGGAGGCGTGGCCCAATGAAGGGTACAGCAAGGTAGGAGGAGGAAAGATTGATTCACAACTAAAAGGCTAGGATCCTTTATATAGACAGCTTAAGGATGTCCTAATCAAATTAGGATCTCTCATTCTAATCATATTAGAATTTCTAACCATAATATAGTGGAACCAAATAAATGAGCGCCATCCATTACACACCCAAAGCCGCACCTTACTTTAGGCATCCCATCATATGAGATCCTATTGAATGCACAAATTAGTCCATATGGTTTCACAAATTCTCTTCATGGATTCTTAACCAAGAAACTCTTTCTTGATTAAATTCAAACTATAAATTAATTATCCAACAATTGGATCTCATTGAATCAAATTTAATTAGGTTCAAATTAAGTATAGAAATTGATTAAAATTAATTATATAAGTAAAACAACCACAAGAGAAGTTGGTTCACTCAGGTGCTAGCAAGGTTAACATGAACCCAATTGGATTTCTCTAAATCCATATAAATTGATGCTTCATAAGCCCAATTATAATCCACTCAGGTCTTCTCCCTTTATGTATGACCCCATAGTTCAATTCTATCTGGTAGTGAGAAATACCATGATTTGTATCATAGGTATTGTTGAAATCTCTTTCAGTGGATCAGAACAGTTTCACTCTAACTCGATAAAGATTATTGATCTAAAACAATCCTATTGAGCTCTCACAATCTATTAATGATATCTAGCAATCTAGTAGAATCGAAATAGAATCTCTAGGTATAGTTAATGTATGATACAGTCCCTCTATTGTGAGTCTCGACTAGATGACAGGTCATGGATAATCGTCAAACCTCATCATCAGTCATATGATAGATGTGATTAGCTTAAGTCTAATAGTAATTTCAAATAAAAATTTTTTTCATTAATCACACTGCTATGGCCATAGACTTGTGGACTCAGCTTCTCAAATCTCATAGGATTATTTCTCTCTATTAAGGTTGATAGATCCCATATAGATGCACATGTTGCTCGCACAGCTCAACCAACTAAAGCCAACATCTACTATAAAAATTCATAATCAAGTTAATATTTTTATGTAGTCAAACTTTAGCAGTCTTACTATGAGCAACTGTGACACCGCAGGTCAAAGAACTAGTCACACAACTACAGCATCGAGAATCACTGATGATCGAATAAAAATCCATGTGATCTCTTATATGGTTACGCTCAATACTAGTTGTTTCTAACAACTATCTGTACTTTTCGCTCAGTGTCTCTACACCATAGATTAGAGACTTATCTATCTTGAAGGAAGTGAACCGTGCGTCAGTTTATCTGGATAGATGATCATCCCCATGACTATCCCATAATCGGAGTAATTTAGGAATCGATCATACATGTCTCTAATTCTCAATATTTGAGAATATATATCATAATATCAATTTCAAGGATGATTCAAGGATACATAACACTTGAATGAAAAAAAAAATTATCTTTATTAATTAAATTAATAGTTTAAGTATAAATTTATATCATAGAATAATAATGTATCAATCAATAATTGACTTCTAAAATATACATTACTGTAGATAAAATTATCTAGGTGAATAGCCTCTCAATTAAAAATCATAGATTAATACTTGCCTTAGACATCAAATGCTTATTGGTTTTAATTAATCAATTTAGGTGAATCAAATTCAAGCCATAAAGTTGGATTAGATGCTTAGGTTGACTCGATTCTACATATGAGGTTTAATCAACTCAATCTACAACACTTGTAGAATCATAAGCTCAATTGATCTTATCTAAATCAATACTTGACTTGGTTTGATCAATAGTTATATCAATTTCAATCCAATATAATTTAATTGTAACCTAAGATGTAATTCATTGACCTAATATAAAACTACCCATGCCCAACAATTCATGCACATATTAATTCAGATCATTGAAATAAATTTCATATCTAAATTAATTACATAAAAAATAAATTTTTAGTTCTCGAAATACTTTCAGAACATGCATGCATTCATATATCTATACATAAAAAATTTTAAATTTTTTAGAAATCAATTTTAAATCTAAATATGCCATCATATATTGCATATATAAAAAATTTAGATCATAAAAATTTAATTTCTAACCTTTGCATGCTTTCATATATCGCATATATGAATAAAAATTAAATCTAAAATAACTTTCAGATTTGAAGATAAATTTATACATTTCATGTATAATCTAAAATCAAAATTTTGAAAATAATTTTAAAATATTTATACTACTTTCATATATATGAATATGTGGCTCTAATACTACTGTTGATTTTCTGTAGGTACTAGTGTATATAGATTTTAAAACTTTTTAAACCCAAAATATAGTAAAAAAATTAATTAAAATATTTTAATCTAAGCATGCATTCATCATATGAAACCATCTATAGATCTAGTTCATATGCTGAAATTAATATATATTGATTTTAGGAAGAACAAACGAAAGTCTGAAATTAATTCAATACCTGAATCATTTTCCTTTTGCTTCAAACCTGTAATGGGGTTGAATCCGATTCAATCCCTAGATATATGTCAGACGATTTGAATCAGCAGCATACACATCCTATCTCTATGGGTATCTATAGGACCGACCTCAATTATTTTTTCTTGGATTCTACTTGCCTGAACCAAAGCCTAAATAGGCTTGAACCAAACCTGGATTGAAATAGAACCTCTTTGATGATCCTTTTAATCTTTTTTTCTTGATTCTTGAAGAAATCAAGAATCTTTCTTGATCCTTCAACTAATCAGAAAGAACAACAACCAAAAATTGGTTGCAACTAACTCTCAACAAACTCTAGAGTAAAGAAACAAGAAACAAAGCAAGTGGCACCAACAATTGGAACCACTCCCTTAGATGCCGCCCACCTTCTCTATGGCTTCAATGGAGGACACCTAAAAAGAGATGAGATGTGGGCTACAGAGAGAAAGAGGAGAGAGGCGTGGCCCAGTGAAGAGTGGTGGTAAGGTAGGAGGAGGAAAGATTGATTCACAACTAAAGGGTAGGATCCTTTATATAGATAACTTAAGGATATTCTAATCAAATTAGGATCCCTTATTCTAATCATATTAAAATTCTTAGCCATATTATAGTTGGACCAAATAAATGAGATACCACCCATTACACACCCAAAGCCACACCCTACGCTAGGCATCCTATCATATGAGACCTTATTGAATGCACAAATCAGCCTACATGGTTTCACAAATTCTCTTCATGGATTCTTAACCAAGAAACTCTTTCTTAATTAAATCCAAGTTATAAATTAATTATCCAATAATTAAATCTTATTGAATCAAATTCAATTAGGTTTAAATCAAGTATAGGAATTAGTTAAAACTTATCATATAACTAAATCAACCACCAGAGAAGTTGGGTTCACCCAGGTGCTAGCAAGGTCAATATGAACCCAATTAGATTTCTCTAAATTCATATAAATTGATGCTTCATAAGCCCAATTATAATCAATTCAGATCTTCTCCTTTATGTGTGACCCCATAGATTCAATTCTATCTGATAATAAAAAATTTCATGATCTCTATTATAGGTATTATTGAAACTCTTTTAGTAGATCAGAACAGTTTCACTCTAACTCTACAAGGATTATTGATCCAAAATGATCCTATTGAGCTCTCACAATCTGTCATGACATCTAGTAATATGTAGTAATAATCCAATAGAACCAAAATAGAATCTCTAGTTGTAGTTAATGTATGATACAATCCTCTATTGTGAGTCCCGACTAATGGTAGGTCATGGATAAATCATCAAACCTCATTATTAGTCATATGATAGATGTGATCAACTCAAGTCTAATAGTGATTCCAAATGAAAACTCTTTTCATTAATCACATTGCTATGGCCATAGATTTGTGGACTCAGCTTCTCAAATCAAGATCGATAGATCCATATAGATGCACACGTTGCTCACACAACTCAATCAACTGAAGCCAACATCCACTATAAAAATTCGTAATCGAGTTAATATTTATGTGTAGTCAAACTTTAACAGTCTTACTATGAGCAACTGTGACACTATAGATCAAAAGACTAGTCACATAACTACAGCATTGAGATAATCACTGATGATCAAATAGAAATCTATGTGATCACTCGTATGGTCACGCTCAGTACTTGTTGTTCTCTAACAACTATCCGTACTTTTCGCTCAATGTCTCTACATTATAGATTAGAGACTTATCTATCTCGAAGAAAGTGAACCGTACGTCGGTTTATCTGGATAGATCACCGTCTTCATGACTATCCTACAACTGAGAGCAATTTAGGAATCGATCATACATATCTCTAATTTTTAATATTTGAGAATATGTATTATAACATCAATTTCAAAGATGATTCAAGGACACATAACACTTGAATAGAAAAAGAAAACTTATCCTTTATTGATTAAATCAATAGTTTAAGTATAAATTTGTATCATAGAATAATAATATGTCAGCCAACAATTGACTTCTAGGATATACATCTAACAAATCTTTCACTATTTAGAATAATGAGATTACTGCAGGTCTTCTTTAGATCAATTAATAGCCATACAAATGTATCATTAAGATTGAGTCTTAGCTTCCATAATGAAAATATTCATCACCAATAAGGCAGATTTCAACAATAAACAAAAAAAAAGGATAGATCTCACTAAGCATAGATATTTGAAATAATTAATAAATAAAGCTTTTTAAAAGATTGAAATAATTCAACTTGTAGCTCTCGATGTCAAGAACAATATACTGAAATTTTATCAAAATTAAAATACAATCATTCATTCGATCATCTGATAAAATAGCATCCTTTTATTTTCTTCTTTTCATTCTTCACCTCTCCACTACCTCTATTTTTTAATTTCGCACAATCTCCTTTGCCACACCCCAAGTTGGGCCAAACTCCTTTTATTTTTTTATTTTTTTTAAAAAACATGGGCCCCACATAAGGAGGGACCACACCAACACAAGTTTAGTTGTGTCATGTTCTTAGTGTACATTAGTCTCCTTTTGGGTGCCTATTTACACTATATCTTGGCTAGCCATGATCAAAAGACCAATGCACCAAGAAAAATACAGGCCAAAATACCAAAGGTAAAGGCTGGGTGAATATGGTGTATATCCAAGAAAATGAGGGCTCTTGGTCTAAAATGAATTGTAGTATAGTAGAGTCTAGGGACGATGGTTGGATGTTTGGCCAATAGTTATATCTATCCATGCATGGCAGGAGTGGTCAAACTGCATACCATGCATGGGAACAGTGGTCAATATAGCACACAATAATCAGGATAAGTAACCATAGTGAGTAATGGTACCTAACTTTTCACTATGCATGGTGTGAGAAGTGGGGTAACATTAGCTTCCATAAATGGCAATAGTGTGCCATGTGATACATAATATTAAAAAAGCTAGTTGAAAGATATTATTTGAATTTTTTAGTCCCATATGAATACTCAATATCTCTCCGATGAATAATTGACATGAGATTAAATACACATCCGCATAAATCTCACATAATTCCCCCATTTAAGCCCCACCAGTCTCGTTAGGCTAATAGTTCAAATCCATTCAAATCTTTTTATGAGTACCATGATCAACTTGTAATCAGCCTTAATAAGCCTATGCTAAAGTGCCATACTCCATATGGATCATGGGCCAATTTGCTTTGATGCTATTTATCATAATCCAAGACTTCATTCAAAAATGTTAGCCAAAAATATTATTTGGATTCTTTAGTCCTTTATAAGTATCCAAGATTTTCTTGGTGAATAACTGATATAGAACTAAATACATACATGCATAAGTCCTCATAAGTAGTGGCACCCATCTTACCAATTAAGAAAAGCTGCTTATAAATATTAAATTATAATATGAAAAGAAAGGATTCTTTTGTGAGAATGGAGACATATGAGCATTCAAATTGAGTCCACCCTCCCTTCATGGTAACCATCAAATTCATTAAAGGCTCTTTTATTTGATGTTGTTGATAAATCATACATTTATGACTACTAGAGGTTATCCTCGCAAAAGTGTTCCCAACTGCTTTAATGTTGATGAATTATCTAATCAATGCATGCAAGGAGGAGATGATCTTATTCGTATCTCTGCATAGCCTTCTATATATAAATCATTTAATATCTATTCTTCTATAGCATCCAATAATGGTAGGCAAGCATGAATTTTTGAACAAGATAGATAGGCTATACTTTAATGAGTACATAAAAAAATGGTTTATGTTGCCTGTTATAATCCATATTTAACTTTAAAAATCAAAGTATAACTTTGAATTAAAAAGGCTAAACCTTTTCATAATAAATTAAGTAGCCATAATCAAAATCATTACGCTTTCCATATTGAAAGCATTATATGTAAAAAAGCAAGGTACTACCTATGTTGATAAAAAAGGCCTAGTCTAACGGAAGAAGAGACATCAACCTAATGGATTTTAGGTAATACTAATTTTAGCTAATCTTAAGCTTAAATTTTAGTAAGCTAGTGGAGTGTTGTTGTTACCAGCTTTTTAAGTGAAGTTTAACCTTGCCCTTTCCCCACCCTATTCTCTTATTTTCTTCATCTCTATTTTTCTCATATTAGACCGTAGCCTACTCTATGCACCTGCATTCACATAATATGAGTTCTAGTCTTCTATTTCTTCACAATTCCTAAACAATAAGTTGTGCATGTTATTTTCTGTTCTCTTTGTAACATATGAGCATAAAGGCACCTTCCATGTTGGTGCTTTCATTGACTTTTATCTTAAAGCACAAATGCCTAATTAAGCAATAGTTTTAGATTGAGAAATATTTTTTTAGACTGATCTAACCAACTTTTTGGCCTCATTAGAAGCCATTTGAGGCATAATTTATTTAGTGATGCTTGTTTCCGCTCATCATTCACTCAAACTTCCCCTTACCATGTAGTTGTAGGATTGGCATAATTCATAAGAAAAAAAGGGGGTTGATTGAACCAAGATTTGCCATACCAACATTATTTAGGTTTGAAGAAAACTTTTGTTGCTTTGAGTACCCTACTTAGTAAATCCATGGAAAATAATCACCTAATTTATATTGAGTTGTTATCATAGAAACATCAATCCTGTCTATTTTTTCCCTTTATTTTAATAACTTAACCATCAAAAATTAGAATATATAATGCCCCAGTTAAGGTGTCATATGCTTAAGTTTTAGTTTGATATAGGTATATAAAATGAGGTCCCTTTTGAGTTGAACTTACAAAGTCAATATGTGTTGTATATAGGTGCTAGATTTAATCCAAGGCTCATCCCAATTTCAGCATGGCTTTCTCTTGTTCTAGTTATTATGCCATCATCTGATATGTCCTTCAAGGCATTTACTTGTCTCAATGCAAAACAACCCTTATTTCTTTCACAATACATTTTTAGATAAAAAAAGAATTGTTTAAAAAAATGTATTTGCTTAACTATAATATCATTGAAAAGCAGCTATGGAGTGGATTGTAATGGAAGATCCATTTGTTATATGAAAATTGAAGGAATTATTTTCTATCAAACACATACAAATGGTCACACTTTCTATTGTCTAATCCACCTTGCACAAGCATCTAATATGTCCTTAGATGCTTACTTGCTCTTCGTGCCAAAAAAATAATAATAATAATAATAATTTTTTATTTTTCAAAATATATTTTTAATATTAAAAAAATATTTTAAAATATATTTATTTAATTATAATTTTATAATATATGAAAGAGAGTTCAGATCTTTCTTATAGCCGTGTGATTGTCATTCTAGATGGAACACGTGTCACCAGTTTTGAACGTCCCTCTCAGCGACATGGGGATTCTAAACTCTCCTCGGAGCATCTGATTTGATGTCTGAAGGGCGGAGGAAAAAAGATTTTGATGTGTAACTTTTGAAAAAAAAAGTAGACGATTGCTATGTTATCACTGCCACATCTGCACCATGTCAGCCTAGCCCATCAGCAAATATCAGCATCTCATTACATGCCACCTCAGCAAACCTGTAGAGAGAGGATGGAGAAAAAAAAAAGACCACATGGACTAAGGAAAGCTTTTTCAGAGACCGGCCTTATCTCTTAATTATGAGAGAGAGTGCTAGGAGATGTAGGTTTTAATAGGAAAAGAAATCTCCTTATTTTTTAAAGGGAAGGAGAAGGGGTTTAAAATGGAGGAATGAGACTAAATAAATTATAAGACCCAGTTGGATCAGCCAGCCCAATTCTAAGCCACAGCCCACCTATTAGGTAGTGTCCACCCTCAACCCAAACCAAATAGAGGATTTATTCTTTGTTCCACCATCTCCACCACCTAAACTCTCTTCCATCTCTTTTTCTCTCCCGCGCGCACTCTCTCTCTCTCTCTCGCTCGCTCTCGCATGCTCTCCCTATCTCTTGTCCCCTATGGGTCTGTTGCTCAACGGTCTTCTTCTTTCCCCTTATCTTCTTCTCCCTCTTCTTTCCTTATTCTACTTCATCTATTCTTCTTCTTCTTCCTCCGCCTCTTTTCTTATTTTCTCTTCTTTGACATGATTTGCTGTCTTGGTTCTCTTCCTCATCAATATGAACAAATCCTAAATCTCTCTTTATAGTTAATTTGATTTAAATTTAAAATTTAATAATTAAATGGTTTAGGGTAATAGAGAAGAATGTTAAAGGAAGGTTGTTGATTTTGGGATAAATTGAATCTATCTGTAGTAGTTTGAGATTTTAATTCTTTAATTATTAAGCATTTCAATCTGCAAATTTAACTGAGGGTTGTCAACTCATTGATCAACTAAATGACAAAATTTGAGAATTTTTAGATATTATTTGGTAGGATAAATAAATCCCATATTGGGATGGTTATCCAGGAAAGAATAGTTAATTAGAAATTTAGATTTTAGAATTTAAAAAAAATTAGAGATTATTACAAGGTAATGATATCACACTGATTTCATATTCATGTGCATGTTTTGAATTATTAGGTTTTGAAGAGTATCGATGAAGTATTTGATAACCTGATAGCGGATATCTATGGATAAGTAACCTCTACTTAATCAAAATAATTATATAAAATGATAAATACATATAACTTGAGAATGTCCATGATTTAATTACTGCCAAGTACTTTGAAAATTATATCATTTATTTTCTAAACTGGTCATACTGAGCCAAGCATGAATCATAGAATTATAAATATTTCGAATCTCAAGTATTCATGATATTTTGCAAATTTATAATTATAGGTTTATTAGAATAATTTTTAATTGATAAAATTTTGCAAAAATTGGTATGAATCTTTAGAATTCATGTTACCAAATGTGAATATATTGATTCAAAAAATCATATTGCATATGGATTATTGAAAATTTGATGATTAGTCACCTTTATGAATTTTACGTTCTGATGCAGAATTTTATATGTGGTAACTCTATATATGTTATAGTAATGATTGTTTGAATTGAGTTTGTGTATACGTACTAAACTCTTAGTCTATCTATATTATGGATCCTGTCATATGGGGGTTATATATTAGTAATTGATATTGAATGTTTCGAAACTTGGCACTATGGATCTACTCCATATGGTTAAATGCAGTATTATGGACCTACTTTGCAAGGGTTAAATATGCTATTATGGACCTACTCTATAGGGATTAAATGTAGTAATATAGACCTACTCCATAGAGCTTAAATACGGTATACTAAGCCTTGTCACAAAGATTATATATGGCCATAGTTGTATAGACTGATGAGTTAATATAATACTTTTGAAAGGTATAATCTTATAATATTATTGAAAACTTTGGTATAATCATTTGATTTCTATATAGATTCTAAATACTTTTAGGTGCATTTGGTTAGCTATTAAAAAAATATTTTTTTTGCTTTTTGATTTTTAAAAATAAAAATCAAAAAGCAATATTTGATAACACTATGAAAAGCAAAAAACAAAAATCAAAAAAAATTAAAATAATTATTTATATGCAAAGCAAAAAATTTTACTTTCTAAAACTTGCTTTTCTTTTTTTTTTTGCTTCCCCACATCTAACATGTTAAAACCATAAAGTAAAGAGCCCGAACCCTTCTCTCTCGTGAGCTCTTACCTCCCACCCTCTTCTCCCTCCTTTCCGAACCCTTCTTCTTCATCGAGCTCTTCATCTGCCATCTCCAAACTAAGCTTTTTGCTTATAACAATGTAGTTACCAAACATACTTTTTGCTTTTTTACTTTTACTCAATAGCAAAAATCAAAAAAAAAATAAAATATTTTTAAAAATCAAAAATCAAAAAGTGTAACCAAACCACCCTTAGTTTATATGTGAGTTTTTGATGCATGATTTTATCTATGTTGTAGGGTTGTAAGTTTGAGTTTAACTATATATATTATGTTATCATACTAGTTATTGTATCAAGTGCTTATTTGGCTCCACAACTTGATTTTTTGATTATGTCTTGATTACTCCTGGTGTCTTAGCTCATTCTATTAATTTCTATATTTTTATAGAGCTCGAAGCATAATGAGGATGGATAGAAGTTGGATTGTGAGATTAGAATAATGATCTGTTAGTCATCTCAGACCAACCTTTCAAATTTTGTAGAACCCTTTCTACACTATTTTATATGCAAATATGTAAATTATGTGACTGAAGTTATCTATGTTGACAACTGTGAATTTTTATTTTAGAATTTGAGTTAATGGATCTTAAATTGTGAGTATTACATTGTTACTTTAATATGTTACTAATAGGGTGTTGCCTTACATGCTCATGGGATCCTATCCTATGGGTGTGTAGTAGATTGTCAGCTCCTAGCTAGTTATATGCCTATCCAACTAGGGCATGATAATTATTGTGGTATTAGAGCTTAAGTTTGAACCCTTAGGAATAAATCCTAGGATGAGCATAGGACAATGTGTAGGTTATTTTAAGTCTCAATTTTTTTTAAAATAAACTCTAGGATGAGTGTAAGTGGGGTAGGTAGTTGGAGCTGGTTTGGTAGCTAGGATAGTAAATTTGAGATTTTAACAAATTGATATTGTCTGTTCTCTCAGCTATCTAGAAATTTATAAATCTTTATTATTATTGTTTATTATATCAGAATGGGACATCATGCCAAGGCTAATCAGGCTGGCAAGAGTTCACATGATGGTGGCACTCTCTAGCAGAAAAATTGGCTGCCCATCTAATCCAGAAGGTCATATTGCAAGTACTCAAAGAGGAATTGCTTTGACTAATACGTACCCTTTCTGAGATAGTGCAAATGCAACAATAACAATAGCTATATGTGCAACAACAAAAATAATTGGTGTCTGACCAACAAGATCAACAACCACAATAGAATTAGCTAGCACCACATAGACCAAGGGATCTGATAATTTTACTGATTTTAAAGTACTGGCTCCGTGATCCTTTTTTGGGACAATCAATCTGCTGGAGGCTAAGAAATGGCTGACAGAAATTGAGGTCTTTAAAGTTCATAATTGCACTTAGGAAAAACAAGGTCAATTATGCTTCTTATCTCCTCCAAGGGGGTGCATATGATTAGTGGTTGTAGGAAGAACATAGATGTGGGCCTAATGTGGCTATTACTTGGGAGGTATTCAGAAAACTTTCTACATCAAATATTTTTCTAAGAGTGTTCGAATTTATATGGAAAGGGACTTTATTAAATTAGAACAAAGAAACATGCCTGTGACTCAGTACGGGTTGAATTTATCTATTTGGCCAAGTTTGCTCCAGTTGTAGTAGCTGATAAGCAAAGCCAAATTCAATGATTCAAAATGGGAATGAGGTCTCGACTTAGGCAATTAGTGAATGCATTTGAGCTGACTACCTATGAATCAGTAGTGAGCAAGGCATTATTGATAGAGAATGATTTTTATGAGGTGTAGAAGGATAGAGATTGGAACTTGAATATAAAAAATAGATCCTTTCTAGTTGCATCTTGTGTAAATCAGAGTGCTGCAAGTCAGTTCAAGAGAAGAGAAATTCAATCTGCTACTAACATTCAGTAGAATAGCGGGATATGATGCCCAGATATGGAAGGGATCATGCAGAACAAGATTATCATTGGATTAGTGAAGCTTATTTTAGGTGTGGCCAACAAAACTATAAGGTGGCTACCGATCCATTTAGGAAGGAGAAATAACCTACTCAATCCTTCCATATGAGTCAAATGTCTATAGTGTGGCGACCTTATCTTGAGGTCAAAGCAAGCAAGTATAGTAAAGGTCTAGTATGCAAGGAAGAATTTATTCAATAACCCAGCAAGATGCACAAGCTTTTGGTATAGTGGTGATAGGTATCATTCTAATTTCCTTGACTTATGCGTATATATATTATTTGATCTGACTGCTACTTATTTTCTTGTGATATTAAAAAGCATAAATTGTCGTGCGAGCCTTTAGATGTTGAATTGTATGTTAGCACCCCAGTTACAAGTACCTTGATTGCTACCTATATTTGCAAGTCTCACATAGTTAGAGTAAAAGATATGAAATTATTTTATTAGAAGCAAAGGTGCTATCCCTCTATAAGTGGTATCAGCATTGTAGGGTATGCAAATGATGAAGAAGGGATGCATGGCCTATTTAGCCACTATGAGGAACACTTAACAAGAAGACATGGTATTGAAGGACATTCCTATTATTAGTGAGTTTTCTAATTTTTTTTTGAGGACTTGGCAGGACTTCCATATGATAGAGAGATTAAATTATCAATTGAGTTAGTACTTGGCACCACTCCAGTTTTTAAGACCCCATATCAAATGGCTTCAATTGAAATGAAAGAGTAATCATAGGAATTATTGGATAAAGATTTTATTAGACTTAGTGTTTCACCTTGAGGAGTTAAGTATTATTTGTAAAAAAAAAAGATGAAAGCATGAGACTTTGCATTGATAACAGAAAGTTGAATAAGATAACCATGTGAAACAAATGTCCTCTGTCTTAGATTAATGACTTGCTTGATCAACTATAAAGAGTTCAAGTCTTCTTTAAGATTGATATTCGGTCAGGCTACCATCAATTAAAAATCAAGGCAATAGATGTCTCCAAAATAACTTTTAGAACAAGGTATGAACATTACGACTTTTTGGTGATGCTATTTGGATTGATTAATGTACCAGTAGCATTTATGAATCTAATGAATAGGATGTTTAAAACCTTCTTGGTCTATTCTAAAAGTAAAGAAGAGCATAAAAGATATTTGAGATGTGTACTTCAAGTGCCGAGAGAAAAGTAGTTATATGCAAAACTAAAGAAATATGAATTTTGGATAGATAGGATAGTATTTTTAGACATGTGATATCAAAGGATGGTATTCCAGTAAGTCCAAACAAGGTAGAAACTATAGTTAAGTGGAGTCAGCCAATCAATGTTTCGAAGGTCTGTAGCTTCTTAGGATTGGCTAGTTATTACGAAAGGTTTATTAAGGGGTTTCCTGCATAGATATTCTATTAATCCATTTAACTCAAAAGCGGGTCAAATTTGAATGGACAGAATGCGAACAAAGTTTTGAAGAATTGAAGAGATTAATAACAGCTTTAATTCTAACTTTATCTTCTGGGAATGAAAGTTTTGTTATCTATTCTGATGCACTTAAGAAAGGATTAGAATATGTTTTAACACAGCATGGTAAGGTAGTGGCTTATACTTTCAAGTAGTTAAAATATTATGAGTAAAATTATTCTACCCATGACTTGGAATTAGCAGCTATTATTTTTACTCTTAAAATCTTAAGACATTATCTCTATGATAAACGATGTGAGATATATACTGATTATAAGAGTTTGAAGTATATTTTCACTCATAAAGAGCTGAATATGAGACAAAGGAGATGGTTTGAACTTTTAAAGGATTATGATTTATCCATTAATTATTCATCCAAGAAAAGATAATGTGGTAGCAGATGTCTTGAGCAAAAAATCCTCAAAATGTTAGGCTATATTGATCGTTACCCAAAAGTTGATCTTATAAGGTTTTAAAAGATTAGAAATTGAGGTGTTGATGCATAACTCTAGCAAACTTCTAGCTTATTTAATAGTTCGGTTAATATTGATTAAAAGAATTAAAGAAGCTCAGAGCAGTGATTCTCAGCCACACAAAATTAAAGGTGAAGTAGAAGTAGGTACTCAACCAGAATTTTGTATTCATAGTGATAGTTCTTTAAAATTTAGTGCCAGATTGTGTGTGCCTAATGTTATAGAACTAAAAAAGAAAATATTGAAAAGACCCATGATACTACTTATACAATACATCTAGGGAGTACTAAGGTGTACAGAGACTTAAAACAAAATTTTTGATGGAACAATATGAAGAGAGAAATTGCTCAGTATATTGCACGATATTTGGTGTGCCAACAAGTAAAGCCTAAACATATAAGAGTAGTAGGATAGCTACAGCCTATTCACATCCTCGAGTGGAAACAAGAACATACTATAATAAATTTTGTCGGTGGGTTACCTAAAACGCCCAGTGATAATGATGCTATTTGAGTGATTGTAGATAGATTAAGTCAGCCACTTTTTATCTGTAAGATTGGTTATTCACTTGAGAAACTGATGAGGCTATATATTAAGAAAATTATCCAATTGTATGTAGTTCCAATAACCATAGTGTCAAATAGAGATACTAGATTCATGTCTCAATTTAGAAGAATTTGCAAAAGGCATTAGAGACCAAGCTAAATTTTAGTACGGCCTTTCATTCTCAAACAGATGGCCAATCACCTTTATCCCCAAAAAAAAAGATATTAAAGGACATGCTAAAGGCTTGTGTTATGGATCTAGGAGGCTCTTGGGAGAATATTTATCCTTGATGGAATTTGCTTATAATAACAATTATCAAACTAGTGTTCAAATGGCCCTTTATGAAGTATTGTATGGCAAGAAATGTAGATCATTATTTGTTCGAATGATGTGGATGAAAGAAAATTATTAGGATCTAAAATTATTCAGTAGACTATATAAAAAGTGCAACTAATTAGAGAATAGCTCCATATAGCCCAAAGCAGGAATAAAAGCTATGCTGATGTAAGAAGACGAAAGTTGGAGTTTCAAGTAGGTGAACATGTATCCTCAAAGGTATCAGCTACTAAGATATTATGAGATTTGGTATCTAAGACAAATTAAGCCCTCAATTTATAGGTCCTTATGGAATATTGAAGAAAGTTGAAGATGTACACTACAAGAAAAGTCACATACACCCATACTTTTTAGTCACGTAAAGTACATACATGGGTAAAAGATCAAATTCTAAAAAAAAAGATTGAATATACCCACGTTTGTCAAACATGAAAATGTTATAATTAATTTTTAACTTATATTTCAATGATTAAACATAAGTAAATCAAATCTGCTAATGGATAAACATGGGTAATTCAAATCTGCTTAGAAATATATTAAATATTGATGGAAAGTGACTAGTGCCAAGAGAAGAGTGCCAAAATTTTAAAAAAAAAATACGGGCCCCATCTTCCTTGATTAAGTAAAAAATAAAATAAAATTAAACTCTTCTGACGAGTACTACACCTCAGCGGAGCTCCTCCATCTCTCAGACAAATCTCCAGACCCTCCCCCCCCCCCCCCAACTCACTGGGGATAAAAATCCTCTCTTTTTTTCTCACATTTTCTTCGCTCTTCGCTCTCGAAAAACTTAGTGGTTTAACTCTCGAAAATCTATACAAAGAGTTCGTGGTGGGATTGAGGTTTGGTTTGTTTCACTTCTCTCATTTTCTCGATCTTTAATCTCTTCTCTGGGCTCTGAAAGAGTCCAGGAGAAGAGATTTTGGATTTTATTTCTTTTATTTTATCATCTGATGCCTTTGAATCTTGTTCAAATCCAATGCTTTCTTCCTTTTTCTCAGCTTTGTTCGCTTTTTGGAACCCTATTCACATCAAAAATTCATCAAAAATTGGATCTTTCGGCATTTTTTTCGATCCGTTCGCATCGGAAGGCATTCACTTTTCTTTTCTTTTCTCTCTTTATTAATATTTTCTTTTTTTTTCCTTTCTTTCCCAAACTCCCAACAATGGCGTCAAGAATTGAATCCTTTTAGATTTTTTTTGATGTGTAGGAAATGTCGTACCCATTGGAGCAGCAACAGTAGTAGCCAGTGCCACCCTCGTCGGTGTACAATATAGTATCGATGGCGAACGATGGGGGGCGTACGGGCTGGTGATCGATGTGCTTGCCATGATAGTGGTGCTCGAGGTGATCCCGAGGATCGTCAGGTGGCTCTACTCTATGCGGAGGATATTTGAGTATGGCTACGACTTGGAGGGGTGGACCAAGTGCAAGTGCGCCACCTGCGTCGATGGTAGGTTGGAGCTCCGCCCGCCACAACAGGCAGCGCGGTGACAACGGGGTGATGGGAGGAGCCTGGGTCGGGTGCAAATGGAAACAGTGGAGCTGCTGCAGGGGCAGTGGCAGGAGAGTGGGGTGGGGGGGTAAGCAAGCGGTGCAGAACCCAATGAGGACGATCGAGACCTAAGTGGGTTCTCGAGCTGTGTATGGAATGGGGTCCTTCTTCTTTGTTCCTCCTTTTTTTTTAATGTTTTAATATTTATTTGCTCTTTTTCTTTTTGTTTATGCTTATGTTGGGTCTTTGGGGAGTCTTTGTTAGTTTGGCAACTATGGCATCACATTTCAAAGTGCTCTTTGCCCCACCAATAGGAACCCCGATGCCCCACCAATAGGAGAAAGCCCTCTCCGCTACCTAGGGTTTCTTTGTCGGCTGCGAGGTTTCTCATCGATGCTTCGGTCGGCTGCTGCAAAGCACAGCCTGATCCTACTGCTGCCACAATCTTTCTCAACATCATTTGATCTAGGAGACTCGCTCTCCACTCCTTAGTCCAGCAGCAACAAAGGCAGCAAGAGTGCTGGCGGTGTAAATGGCAACGGAGGCGGCGGTCATTGGCGGCATCATCTGTTCTCTCCACTCTCCGCTCTCTACTTCCTCTCCCTCTCCATTCTCTCTCTTTATTTCTCCCAAATCAACATGCCTTAATCCTGTTTTCTGTGTTCTCCAAGTGAACGCCCTACACTTGGTGTGAACGGTGGCGGAGGCTTGTCGTGGTGGCGGTCATCGACGACAGTGAGCACCACATGTTTAAATTTATATGATTTATATTTATGTGAAAACTTCTTAAATTCTTATTTCATCTTGTGCTGGACACAAGTTTGACAAAGCAATGAAATATATTTATGGGTTCTTGCTGTCAGATTGTAATCATTTGATTTAATTCCTTTCTGTATTGGTTGCCAAAGGATCATAAAGCATTGGTTTCCCTTCTTGTTCTTGTTCATGGTTTTCCTGCCATTGTTAACCTGTATCCTATATTGTTTAGGTTTTTATGGAGTTTAGTTCTTTGTTTTATTATTTGTGAAGCGTTTTGCATTCAAAAATGTATAGTTCACCATTTTCTAGTATTCAGCTTTATTTTGTATTTCTCTAAGTCAAAAGCTAATAGTTTGCACTATATTTAGTAACATTTTCCCTCCTCTCTCAGACGGATTTTAACCAACCAATATCAATGGTTTCATATTATGCTTCTTCATCTGATCCTGCACAAGTTCGCGGCAAAACTATTTATATCCAGTATTCAAATAGGCAAGAAATTACTAAAAATAAGAGCTCTGGAGATGTGGCTGGGAATATCTTGCTTGTCACTATTGAAGGTGTTGAAGCTGGCAATGTTAGCATAGATGTCATTCATGTGGTAAGTCCTATATGTCAAGATTCTTCTGTATACATGGACCCATTTAGCTACTATGGTTATCATCTTCGAGTGGTGCACTTATGGTTGATTGGACTGTGTTGATGGTTAGAAATGTGTGAGAATTTGTCAAATGTATTTTTTGAAACCAAGCTGATCTTGCTTTATCTTTTTAGATTCTAGTAACATTCTCTGGATGGATCAGCAGGTCCATGTTGATATGGAGATATCCTCATTATCAACCTGCAGCACTGGGAGAGACACCACGTTTCTTGCTATCCCTTTTTTTTACCATATTTAGAGCTTTTTGAACCTAAATAGTGAATGGTACCTTCTAGCTGTATTTGATCATCATGCTTCATTGGAGTTTTATGACAAAGTTGATCTGAATGGGCTATTTTTTTTAAGTCAACTTCCAATATCTAGGAATCGAACAGTGCTCTTGAATGTTGTAATTTTGATGGTTTTTCTACATGATGTGGTGGGCTCTTTTATTTGTGACAGTAACTTGTCAGATGTTCTTTTTTGTAAAGCTGTTCTTCACAGCTGTGATACTTAATGTAGATATTAAAATTTTTGCTTGGCAACATGATGTGGATATATTCCCTCTTTAAAGGCACATTTATTGGAAGCATCCATTTTTTTTTCCTCATTTAATTTGTTTGTTTGGAGGAACTGATGAAAATAATTATCTTATGCATCATATCTATCCTTTTAAAATAATATATTGCTTCATATATGATGTCCATGGAGTTTTGATGAATGCCATGCTCTTGCCTACAGGTGCCCCTCTGCACTTGAAATGAGATCAATTAATAGTTTTCTGTGGGGGGCTCTATACTTAACATCTGTATTGTTTATTATTTTTGTTAAATATTTTATGCAGCAATCCTATTCCACCTTTGTCTTAGGTGTTCTCCGCCTTCGGATTTGTGCACAAAATTGCTACCTTTGAAAAGGCTGCTGGTTTTCAGGTACAAACATCGCTATCTCTGGAGATTATTTTTTATGATTGTACAGTCACTTACGTTGGTATTCGAATTTTTGTAGGCACTAATTCAGTACACTGATACACAAACTACTTCAACGAGTATTTTTTCAAAATAATACAAAAAAAAAAATTTTTATCAAAATATATCAAAACGAAACTTATTTATCAAACTAATGCAAAAGAAAAAAACATCATTTTGAATAGCATTTTTTCCCCTTCCACGTCAGCCCCCATTTCCACGGTGGCATCGTCCGAAAAAAAAAAAAAAAGAAATATGAAAAAACGCCATTTCGAATGGCGTCTTTAAAAACGCCATTTTGAATGGTGTTTTTAAAAACGCCATTCAAAATGGCGTTTTCCAATTTTCCCACCCAAAAATAAAGGAAAAAATCGTGGAAAAATGGAAAATTTTGTTTTTTAAAATTTGAAATTAGTAAATAAATTAAAATTTTAATTTGGATTGAAATTTAAAATATAAAGATTTTAATTTGTAATTCATTAAAAAAATCATAAGAAAAAAAAATTATCATAGAAAATAAAAAAAAAAGAAAGAAATATGAAAGAAATAAAAATTTGAAATTTAATTGAAAAACATCATTCGAAATATTTGTCTTAAAAATTTTTTTTAAAAAAATTTGAAGTAATCAAAGAAAAAGAATTTTAATTGATAATTAAAAAGAAATAAAATTTTAAAGATTAATTGAAATAAAAATATTATTTCAAATTACTTTCCGAAATTAGAAATAATTTATTTTAAAAAAATTAAAAAAATTTTTAAAAATAGGGTTAAAAATTTTATAAAAATATAAAGAATTGAAAAAAATAGAAATTATAATTGTAATTGAAGAACAAAGTTTATATTTTTAATTTTAAGAAATAAGAATTATAATTATAAATGAAATTAAAAATTATATTTTAAATAACTAAATTAATTTAAATATAAAACGCCATTTTGAATGGAAAATTAGAAAATATTGTTTTTTAAAATTTTAAATTAGTAAATAAATTAAAATTTTAATTTTGATTGAAATTTAAAATATAAAGATTTGAATTTGTAATTCATTAAAAAAATTAATTTAGATTTTTTATTTCAAATTTTTTTTAAAAGATGTCAAAAAAAATCTTAAGAAATAAAAAAAAATTATCATAGAAAATAAAAAAAAGGAGAGAAAGAAATATGAAAGAAATAAAAATATTATTTCAAATTACTTTCGGAAATTAAAATTAATTTATTTTAAAAAGATTCAAAAAATTTTTAAAAAGAGGGTTAAAAAATTTTATAAAAACATAAAGAATTGAAAAAAATAGAAATTATAATTGTAATTGAAGAACAAAGTTTATAATTTTTAATTTTAAGAAATAAGAATTATAATTATAAATGAAATTAAAAATTTTATTTTAAATAACTAAATAAATTTAAATATAAATTTTTAAAAAATATTTTAAATAAAAGAAAAAAAATACTAATAGAATATCAAAAAGATAAAAATGAAAAAAAATTAAAATTAAAATTTAAAAATATAGAAATTATAAATTAGATTAGAAAAAATATATCATAAAAGAATAAAATTAAATTAAATTAATTACAATTTTTTTGTTAGGGTATTTTATAAATGTGACTTAAAAAAGTAAATTTGAAATAAATTTTGATAAAAAAATACATTAAAAAGTTAAAAAATGATGAAAAGTTAAAAAGTTAAAAAGTGAAAATTTTTAAAAAGTCACCAAAAATAACAATTATAAATTAAAAACTAAAAAAAAATTTTAATGTTTAATTGAAATAAAAATATTTTTTAAATATATTTTATAAGAATAAAATTAATTTAATTAAAAAAATTTTCAAATAAAATTTAAAAATGACCTAAAAAAATTTTATAAAAAGATAAAGAATTGAAAAAAAATAGAAATTTTTAAATAATCAAAGAACAAGAATTACAATTCAAAATTTAAAAGAAATAAAATTTTAAATATTAATTGAAATAAAAATATTATTTCAAATTACTTTCGAAAATTAAAAATAATTTTTTTAAAAAAGATTCAAAAAATTTTTAAAAATAGGGTTAAAAAATTTTATAAAAATATAAAGAATTGAAAAAAAATAGAAATTGTAATTGTAATTGAAGAACAAAGTTTATAATTTTTAATTTTAAGAAATAAGAATTATAATTGTAAATGAAATTAAAAATTATATTTTAAATAACAAAATTAATTAAAATATAAATTTTTAAAAATTATTTTAAATAAAAGAAAAAAAATACTAATAGAATATCAAAAAGATAAAAATAAAAAAAATTAAAATTAAAATTTAAAAATATAGAAATTACAAATTAGATTAGAAAAAATATATCATAAAAGAATAAAATAAAATTAAATTAATTACAATTTCTTTGTTAGGGTATTTTATCAATGTGACTTAAAAAAATAAGAAATAAGAATTAAAATTGTAATTGAAATTAAAAATAATATTTTAAATAATTAAATTAAATTAAAAATTATTATTTAAAAAAATAATTTAAATGAAGAAAAAAAAATGGGCGGAAAATTTAAATTTTAATTTGAATTAAATTTTGATAAAAAAAAATACAGTGTAAAGTTAAAAAATGAGAAAAAATATGGAAAAAAATATGAAAAAATATTTTTTTAATTAAAAGAAAAGAATACGTAATAGAATACTAAAAATATAAAAATGGAAGAAAACTGAAATTATAATTTCAAATGATAACTATTTTAAAATAAATTAAAAAAATATCTTAAAAAAAGAAAAAAATAATAATAAAATAGAAATTGTAATTATAAATTTTAAAAAAAAAATAATTTTAATTTAAATTAAAAATTATCATTTAAATTATTATTTTCATTATTTAATTTAATTTATTTATTAAAAGATTAGAAATAATAATTAAAGAAATAAAAAAAAAGGAGAAAACGCCATAGAGAATGGCGTTTTCCCCTCCCCAAACCCTTTTTCCCCTCTCCTTCTTCCTTTTCCCTCTTCTCCTTCTCCTCTTCTCCCTTCTCCCTTCTCCCTTCTTGATCTTCTCCGGCG